>NC_091932.1:39670624-39970624 GCF_041260155.1 Ptychodera flava
ATGGGACTTTATGTGTTACTGTTAGTTAAATGAATATTAAGTATGCAGAAATATGAGGATGTGTATGAAGTGAAGAGATTTATCTCCCCATGCAGTGGTGTGTTATAGTACATTGGTCTAGCCACACACAGTATAAAACAATAGGGTTAGGGTTGTACTATAGTTTGTTGACAAATAGGCAAGGTTGATAGTAATATCACAGTCCATATGCTGCATTCTTGACTCTATCATTCAGGAAATAATATATATTACAGCCCAAACATGGGACTATGTGCCCGAGGGCAGGTGACCATTTGCCTGACGTCAGTCTGGCAAATGGTCTCCTGCCCTGAGGGTACATAATACATAGTCCCATGTTTGGGCTGTAATATTTTTATTACATGCCTCTCTTACACAGTTTCACTCAAAATATTTAGATCTATTGGCAAATGATAATCCAATGCTTTATTGCCATCTTAGACAAAAATCCGATAAAAATGGAACGATTTTCATCATCGAATGGCGCAATGATATATTTAAACTACTGTTATGTGGTTTATCAATTTTTTTTCTGCAAAATTTTCCAAACTGGATTTCCTGTGCAAAACATGAAATTTCAACATTTTTACATAAAAAAGTTGTAAAGTTGAAAATAGTTACGGTTCACTTTCAGTCCAATGATGACTGCGGCCCGCAATGTCATCGGCGAGTTATCATTGAATCCTATGGAGCGCGTGACATTCGATATACGAAGCATGTAATAATCATTTTCCTCTTACGTTATATCACCTTATGAAATGGACTTTAAAGTACACTGAATATAATTGATGGAATTTTGCTCAATAATTGCAGAAAACTGAAGGTGAAAAGAAGAAGAAGAAGGAAAGACCCAACAAACCAAAAAGAAATGATAAAAAAGATCTGTACAGTGAAGTCAAACCCATCACTACGACAGTGGCTGGTAATGGAATCAATGGAGTAAGTCAATAAAATATCATCATGGTATCATCACCTTTAAACAATGTGAAGGTCTAATTCCCCAACTGATTTTATTTAAATCATGTATTACAATGTTAGAATTGTCCAGTTTAGATTTCAAGATTTTAAAAAAGATAGCACAGCCAACAATAATAGGTCAGGAAGAATTATTAAATAGTTCTCTGAAATGTCGCTTCTATGTTAGCTGATTTAGAATTTTTTGAAATTGCAGCAAATATATACTTTTGCATTGCAATTATTTTAGTGTTGTCTCGTAAATATTTAACCCCACCTTGAGGATGTTAAGTACTGCAGTTGTTTTACTGGAAGGGCAGTTTTGTTGTGCATACTTATACAGCATATCAATTTTTACAAACTTTCTATAGAGCATTGCAGGACTGTTCTGAAAGGCACTGCATTGTCTAAAACATGAAAACTTTTTTAATTTGTGGATGTTCACAATTTGTAGGAAGGTGATGATGCATCAGGGCCAATGTATCAACCGTACTCACCCCCTCCAGTAGCTGCTACATCTACCACTACCACTCCCTACAGTCAATCCAACGTACCGTTACCAGCCGCACCGTCAAGTGAGTAATTTCATATCGCTCTGATCTCTCTTTTAAACACAAGGCCTTTCGTGTATCTCATTACATATATTACCCTTTTCAGAGTCTTTTCCAACATTTTATGATGTCGTAACTTTCTGCCCAATAAAATTGTTGAATTTGATGTTCAAAACTGTGAATGGTAGTCATAGTAATGTGAGGTTGTGCCTGATGATTTCAGATAACGGTGCGTTTTCCAGTAATCACAATAATGTCCAAGAAGAGAGGCCACATGTACCTGTAAGTGCTCAGTCAACATTTTTAATTTCTTTACAACTAGTATAATGCTTTCCGATTTCCCATGTATTTTATCTCCATGTTACAGTCAGAGCCCATAATTATGCTTAATGGTGTTTATTGTTTGATTACTATGAACAGGGTTCAAAAACATCAATTTATACAATTTGTTTTATTATGATATCACAGCATATGCTGATGGGATCTTATGCTAGTCAAATATTTTTGTCATGTTACACTTTCCTGAAAAAAGTTTCAACTTTGAAAAAATTTCCCGTACTGGGATTGTAGTATGAAAAAAATTTGTTGAAACAGATATCTCCTTGTCTTTGAGGCATCAACCCTAAAAAATAAGAGGGTCTAATATGTTTGAGGGCACATACAAACCCAGTGCTTGAAAAAATTCTTCTTTCATAACAGCAAATTTAGTTTATTGCTATTGTTTGCAAAAAGTATGATGAAATTAATAACTTTTCACACCTTTGAAATGTGAAAATTTTGTCAAATTTTACAAGTTTCACCCCTGACCCTAACCCTTTCACTTTTACCTTCACCTTTGACTTTCAGGTTGGGCCTACCATGGACGTTGACAGGACAAATGACACAGTATTTGAGAACACCACTGGTGTTGTAAAGGCGGTGATGGACATGTCAAACAGTATACAAGTTACAAGGTCATTTGACTATGTCAATCTTGTCAAGGTAAGAAAATATAGGAGTTAGTCAGCACAGTTCTTGTACAATCGATGGCCAAGTTTTTAATTTGAGCCTTGGGCCTTGAGCCTTGAAACTAGGGGAAAAGAGTCCTCAATGTATTTCAACATCTATCTATATATATATATATTACATATTGAGCTTATGCCATTTGCACTCTCCCATGACAGTGTGTGTGTGTGCTAACCACAAAACAGACGAGTTAGAATATCTCTGCGGTTCATCTCAAATGTTCCAGTAAACATGAAAAGCAATGTAACTTCAACAGAGGAAGTTTGTAGTACTTTCACTCCAGTTTTAAAATTTACATGGCATTACCAAACAGAGTGTAATCGATATGAATAAAAACTTGCATGGCATGTTCTGAGAAAACTGGGCCAGTATTATATGCACAAGGTAAACCTTGTTACAAATAAATTTTATTACAATTCAGTTCCCAGTGATAAAGTTTGACTAGCAGGAAACTCCATGGAGGATGGTATGATGTGAATCGGCACAGTACTTGATGAGGCTCTTGAAAAAAAAAATTGTTAAAAACACTTTGATTTGGTTTGTTTTGCTTCCTCAGGGCGTGGGGCTTGCATTGAAGATGTTACTTTCCAGTGTGGATGGAATTGTTTCAGAATTACCGTCATCAAAACATAGAGAGGTGGAAATGGCACACAAGGTGCTTAGTTCTGACATGTCAGAGCTAGTCAACCAGATGAAGCTGGCGCAGAAATACGCATCAACGACCTTAGATGGCGAGTACAGAAGAAATATGCTGTCAGCTGCTCACGTCTTGGCTGTTGATGCGAAAAATCTACTAGACGTTGTGGATTCGGCGAGGGCGCTAGCACAGATGGAGGCACAGGCGCAGTTTGAACTGGACCAGCAAGGAGGTGCCTTCACGTAGCTATGCAGTGTATGGGCATTACAAGGATTAGTTGAATCTGTACATTACTGTAAAAGGGTGCTATTTATATAAAAAAAGAAACAAAGATTTTGCAGGGTTGCGGGTATGAGTTTCAAAGTTGCTGCCTTACTGCGCTGATGTCTACACGTTGGAATGATCCATAATTAATTCCATGGAAGGATCAATCCATCAATGCAAATCCAGCATATTTATATGGATCATTGTTCTACACCATTGCAGGGTAATCTTCACCGTCATCTCTGCAATACTGTAATCAACATAAAACACAAAGTTCAGAATTTCATGAAATCATAGTAAATGTTCCTGTACCCTTTTCACACCCAAATTTTAATATATCCCATTGTTTTTATGGAAGTATTTGGACCATTTTACTGTGAAATAGGGATAAGAGGGTTACAAACACAGGATTTTATTTTCATTTTCCATTGTGGTGATCATCAGTGTTCAGAATTTTGCAGTGACACATTCCTTAAACATCACCAATGCAGCAAATATCAAGATGTTTGTCAAAGGTTGTTACTATGGACTTTCACTAAATGGTGTATGACAAGGACCCAGCCATGTTTGCCTGGCTCAACTACATTCACTTTCCAAGCTACTGTGTCATCAGAGAATTTATAGATCAACACTTGTGAGTGTGGTTTTGTAAAATAGAGTTTTACAGCAACAAATGCGTTCTTTTGAGAATAGCTGTGATAATCAAAAACATATCTGAAGTGTAATAAAAAACCAAACTAGGCATTTTCCCCTAATTATTAACTGAACCTTTGTTCTACTATAATTGGAATTGCTTGAACAAGGGTTCAAGGGGTGGAAATTAGGAGTATTTGTGATTTTGGCCAGTCATAAATTTAAAAAAAAAATATTTTCCTCAAATCATAAAGTGAGACTTTTGTTCTGTTGTTGTACTTGTTTGAACAAGGGTTCAGGGAATCAAAATGAAGAGTATTAGTGATTTGGCCAGTCATAAATTAAAAACAAAAATAATGTAAATAGCAGATTAGCTAAGCTCAAATAACTTTTGGAGAAGTAATGGATTTATGTGTTTCGGAAAGTAAGGGTTACAAGATCTCATAATTCCACCAATTATGTGCAATTTCAGTTTCTTTAACAGCTGATGCAAAGAGCAGTCAGGCTCTATAGTGGACTGATATCAGTTATTTTCCTTTGTAACATTTCGATGATGTTGGTAGCAGCTTCTTGAATACAAAAATTTGTCAGTGTAGAATCTGTGCGGTGTACACATGTCTGTGCAGTGTTGCATAATTGTGTCATGATTGTGCCCGCTGACATTTACACACCCACTCAGTTGGTTTCAACACAATCTTTACGCTCTGACACACACACACACACACACTTATATCCACCCAGAGTGAACATTTAACCTCATCAATTGATCAATGCTTACCCTCACAGATTCACACAGGATATGCACATAAAACACAATGTATCAACTGCTCTTCATTGTTTCTCAGAAAAGTAGACAATAAATTACAGGTATTGACTAAGACAAGTCTTCTATGGTGCCTGATTTTACTTGCATCAGATGTTAAATTTTCAGTAGATAAAGCACGTTTGAATGTATCAATATTCAGCAGGAGTTTCTAGTTCAACATTTAAACGGTAGATGTTCAAACAGACAATGAAGTCAGTAAATAAGATTCAATGACTTGGTGTACAAACTATTGAACACAGGTTAAAAAGTATTATTTTTTAAGGTTAAGATTGTATATCTCTGCCACAGTGTATATTAAGTCTGCACATACAACTGGCTTGCAGCTTGTTTCAGTTGATCAATAAAGTGCCATATAAACTTAGGGAGTCACTTTCAAATTTACACTCACCTAAGAGGTCTTAAGGCAATCAGTGCCTGGGCTAGATAGACATAAGGGTTTGCATTAATTTTTTTCACATACTTAAAGGCTCATGAAAGCTGCGAGAATAGGTTTAGCTTTGTAGCAATGTGTATGTAGAATGCAGACTATTTTATTTTTAGATTTTGTTCTGAAAAATGATAACCTACAAGGCAATAGTTATAATTTTGTAGTTATGTGAGGGGAACTGTTTGCCTTCGATACAAAAGATCTGTGAATAAAAAATTTTGTAATTTGACTTGCTTGTTTATTTTCTGTATTTGTGATATTAATATTTGATTGTTTTGATAGTAATTATAAATTTAATTCTGCATGTAATTTTCTACTGAGGTTTAACTTAATAACTGCTGCCGTATAACAAAAAGACAAAAATCAAAATTTAGTTTCCATTTTTGTTGTGGTAATTTTCAAAGACAAAACAAGGCCTGGAAATAATGTAATGGTTTCTGAAATCTCAATCAAAATTTCCTGATAAAATAAGTATTACTCTGAATTTAAAAAGCTGCTTTGCTTGTAATTGTTGTCATTTATCATTTGATGTTCTCCAGGCTAGTGTGAAAAAAGTAACCATGTTCAAACGACGCAAAAGGGCCTGCTTACTTTGGACCTTTCACAGAATACTACTACTTTAAAACGGGATTAAGACTTAAATTACATTCTCTCAAAAGAGTTGATTTATTTCAAAATATCATCAGTGAATGAAGTGGTATAGCCAAGACTATCCAAGCTACCCTAACTTCCCTTACATATTACACCAGTCTGTAAATTTTCAGTGCTTTGTCATAACACAAAGTTTTTGATGATTGTTTTCATGTTAAAGCCCAAGTCTTTCAAGACTGGGGAATGCTACATCATGTTGTCTTTGGTAAGCAAGATGTCAAGTGACCTCTATGACCTGGGGTCAAAGTTCATATACCTCTATTACCTTTTATGGCCATGCACTTGTCCGGTCTTCTAATGGTGGTATTTTTTGCACATTTGTCACTCCAGCTGAATACTTGATACCATAGCATTACTTCTATTCAACAACTATAATGCCGACTGTAAAATCCAAGAGAAAGTTTACAGTTTAGTCTTCTGATAACAATGGTAGTTCTCCTGCAAGAGAGAAAGCTTGTATTTAATACGGGGATTGTTTTTTGCCAGGAACAATGTAAACTGATTATCAGGCATTTTATTAGATTGTAGTTGTGAAAACGTAGGAAAGATGTGCCTTTACAAACGGTATGATCTCAGGCAAGATACTGACATTTGTGTGTATAGTCATACAGTTTACAGCTTTGCTTTAGATATGTCTTGTAAGCAGACTTTGCATTGTACCAGTGTGAGCAACCATGCCAAACATCAGTCAAAGTAACAGATCAGATATTTGAAGAGAGGATTTACCTCAAAGTGAAGGACTTGGAAACCAATTCAGATAACTACATCACTTGTGTTTTGGCAGCTTTGTGCAAGCTCTGCATTGAAACAACTCTTGACTTCAAATTGATTGCAATATAGCTGTTAAGAAAACCAGTGTATTTTGCAAGTTAATTCTCTGAACCTTGTTCAAGAGCGAATCCTCTACATGATGTCATGGGTCACTGACGGGTCAGGGTTCACAGGGTTATACTGTTTCACCTTTTCACCATCATAGTCTGCTCCAAACCCATAGTTTTCAATGGTGAGTGTGGATCTGTGAACTGAGACTTGGGGATGAATAGGTTAGGTGTGAAATGATAAAAGCCTTATGCTATATATATTGAAAATAATCATGTAGCGTGACCATTTTAGGAATTGTGGTAGTTGATACAAAAGAGATGCTAGAAGTAAAGTAATGGCACAAAGTTAAATAGTGTATTTTTGTTGCAATTCTTTTGTTGTTCAATTTACAATTTACATGCTGTACACTGACAAGTGAGAAATGTTACAATAAGTTCGAACGTTCTTCAGATGTGTGACTCTGATTCCCAGAATGCTCTGGTGCCAAAATGGCAGTTGTGCATATATCCCACAATCCATCACTGTCCATAATGGCAGCAGTGTATGTCAGGGAATACTAGTATACTTGATGCCAAACAAACAGGACTTGTAACTCTTTTTATGCCAACAATACTCAATTGTAGAAGCCAGGATACCACGATGCTTGGTACATCCAATCTTCATTTACTTGTTTCAAGCAGAAGAGCTCGACTTCCTTTCAGCTGAGAAGCTGACACAATTAATTGTTCCATTATTTGAAGTATTTTCACATTTCCAGGTCATTCTTCCTGTACAGCACATTTTCTATTTGTGTAGAGGTCTCCATAGCAACAGACTGAAATAACTGAGTTGAGGATACGTAGCAACGTTGTTTTTCAGTCACCTTGCAATTTCAATGGAACTTTCCTGGACTTCAATAAAGCTTTTCTTTTATAAATTATACTCGCATAAAGTGTTTTATTGTGAACAGTCTCTGTGAAACAGAGGACAGTAGAACATAATCAGTAATGTCTGTGGCATCCCATCAGCATTTGTGATTGCACACTCAAGGCCTTTAGAGGCAAATTTGCATAATCACTCTACATGGCCAGATGGTCAAGTATTTGCATATCTGCTATCATTTGCCTTCAATCCCGGAATGAAGTTTGCTGTGGCTTCAAATTTACATGTAGCTCAATTGACTGTAGATGGCATGCCATTTTAGGCCAATAATTGATATCAGTTGATTCACATGCTAAAACCTCCCACAATGCACTGCATAAATGAAGACTGAAGACTGTAGATGCATGCCATTTTAGGCCAATAATTGATATCAGTTGAGTCACATGCTAAAACCTCCCACAATGCACTGCATAAATGAATACATCTATATAGTTAATCAGATTTACTTGTGTGACTTTCAGAAGTTTGTTGACATCGTATTCCTACACAGGAAGTCTTTCATGTATTTCATAATTATACACTTGAGGTCACAAATTTTTTTCTACATATACTCTAGTCTCAAATGATATTTGAAAATTCATAAAGTAATATCAAGTTTTTGTATGAATTTTTAACATTAATAAAAAAGTGTGTTTGTTAAAGAGCAACTCCTACTTGACGGTAAACAGACTGCCAAGTGGAGATAACTGCTTATGTTGGAGTATTTTCCTGAAATGCGTTTTGGAGTTACTACTTTTCTCTGAAGGTAAATTGAGCTGTATAGAATTCGCGGACTGCTGACAACCATGTGTGATAGAGCCATTGCATAACAGTGCATAGCTGGCAACATGCGTTGCGTGGATTTGGGGGCTGAAGAGAGAGTTCCGTTATGCCAAAGTGACCTCGATCTGTGTCCCGGTTGTGAAGAGAGGCATTTTCCTGATTGCGTTACTTGAAGAAGAGAAAACACCACAAAGCAAAGTGCTTGCTCTAGGAAAGGTAAGAAACAAGATGCACCTGGAAGCCAGAACGACAGAACTGTCGTGGTAAATGAACTTTCATCATTGTTTCTTATGGAACAAAATTGATATTCTGACTGATATTATTGTCAAATTGTGTGTTGATAGGGGTGATACATACGACGATAAAGAGGTCGAACATGCCAAGAGGCTGCTCTTTGAGTCATGCATAACCGATATTATAAGACTGGCTTTATTGGCCGTCAACATGGTAACGGATCTCACGATAACTGTACTACCATAGAGAACCCAGAATTCTGGTTGTTGTTTGTATTGTTGTGTGGTTTATTAGTCGTGTTGTTGTTGTTGTTGTGTTGTTGTTGTTGTTGTTTATTGACCAATAAATTTCAACGAAGATAACTGTTGTGTTGTGATTGTTTCAAACGTAATGTATATGTCAGATATGTCATAAGAAACGCTACAAGAACACTATCATTCTTTGACCCGATGTAACTCTATGCCGTTTAAGTCCATGGAGAGAGTGTACGTTGGCATAGAGTTATAAAACACAACAGTTATCTTCGTTGAATTTTATTGGTCAACAACAACAATAACAACACGACTAATAAACATAAACAACAATACAAACAACAACAACCAGATTTCTGGGTTCCCTATGGTATACATGAACTTAATTTATTTTATTTATTTATTTTATTTATTCAGCTTTGATATGAAGTCAGGATGAGTCGCACAGGTGACTGACACCTATAAAAAAGCAAGCCTCCACAAAAGAACAAATTTTACAATTTACACATACAAATTAAAACAGAAAAGACAAACGACTTATAAAAAATTCAAAAATAATACAATAACAAAAACTATACGAAAAAATTCAAAAAAAAACAGAGAAATAACAGAGAAGGCAACTTTTACAGTGGCACTTTCCCACCCAAGTACAAGTGTTATCAGGATAAAATTTATTGTTTAACAGACCCGTGTAATGTTTTAATAATATAGACTTGTATGACCTAACACTTGTTGAAGATTTGCCATGAAAGGGCATTACACTACATGAGTAAAAAGCTCTATTAAAAACGAATGACGAAAACATTCAGTTTTAAAAAGTGGCATCTTCATGGAAGTATCATCAGGGGATTTGAATGTGACAAACTGGCTTAAATTTAAATCATACATACCAATAAAACATTTAGCTAAAGAGACAGTCATTTAATTCTCTCCTGTAGCTCAACGGGATCAAATTCAATTTAATCATACATGAGTTCTTTGTAATTCATCTCCTGGGGATATCCCAGAATATATTTTGTGGCTCTCCTTGGGACACCTTTAAGACGTAGCAATGATTGCTTAGTCGTGACAGCCCATGACTGGGATGAATAATCGAGAATACTACGGACAAGGGATAAATACAGTTGGAGTTTCATTTTAGTGGAACAGGTGTGGCCACATGTACGTTTAATCAGTCCCAGCATGCGGTTTACTTTTGTAACAGATATATTGATATGCTTATCCCAAGACATATTGGAAGAAACTTCTGCTGTCAACTTTTTCTAGGGAAACACCACGCATTGAATAAATATAGGTAATGGGGTTGCGTTTTCCACTATGGTATATTATGAATGCAATATCAGTAAGACCTATAACGACTGTCACCAATCGATATGTCTAAATAGACATCTCTGTTCTGATCAAAGAAATTACTAATTTCTTTCATTAGAACAGAGACTCTAATCAAATTAGAGTATTACCACGTGACGTGTCACAATTATTAGTAAAGCGAAATGAATACCATTATGAACGTGACGACATGAAAGCTGAATTCGCATCCTGAAAGAAATGTCATGAAGGATAGGTTCATTTATACAACACTGAGGTTTTGAAGATTGACTCTCGCGGCAAATCAGAGGTGTTGATTCATAATGAACAAGAAACACGACGCGGCAGATTCATCCAATGACACTATTTTGCATACAAATACCGATGTCACTAACTGTGTAGATGATTCAATTAAATGATCTATCTGATCATGATACGAATTGTTAAAGAAGTATTTCAACGCTGGTATAGTGACTCTGCAAGAACAGTGAGTTCAACTGCAGTCGATAAAATAACACCTGTAGAGTGGTTGGTATTGAGCAGGGTGTAATCACCGCCATGTCAGTTGTCGTCATTGTAGGCCTAATGCGAAAAGATCCACTCAAGGATCAAAATCGGTCATCACTGGAACAAACACACAAACGTCATCACTATAAGCCGTGAATACTATGTCACCTGCCGAAATATTTGTTCGTCGCATTCTCCACAAACTACTGCAAATGATAATATGTAACATCACACCTTTAAAAAATCGGTTTTTGAGATGTAAAACCTGTTCCATTACAAACTAAATATGAATCAGATCCATCCTTTAGGGTAATTACGACTTCCCAACATTGTAAAGACGTTTTGTCTCCAAAAGTTTTAGTGATGATGAAATTCTAATCCTACTAGAAAGAATCGGCAACTGCAATGCTGCACCTCTAACTGTCCTGGCACGAAATCGTCTAGTGAGACAATACAGGAAGCTTTGCAAAGATCGCGATATCTGTTTTCTTCAAGAACATTGGTTGTATAAATCGGAGCTTAATCTGTTATCACACATTAGTGACAATTTTATGCAGTTGATGCACCACCAAAACATCGATGCATGATGAGGATTAATTGACTATTTGGGGAGTGGCCGTTATGTGGATTTAATCACTTGGTCATGTAAATATTAAACGTTTATTGATGATAACCGTATTATCGGCCTTCAAGTTAGACACTCTGCTATTTCGACCATTATAAAATGAATATATGCCAACTCAAAATAGAGATAATTATCAGGAGTTTCTTGAGTATTTGCAGAAAGTTCGTCACCGCGTTGACAATGCTCAAACAGTGTTATGGTCATCGGGAACTGGAATACCGACATAAGAAGTATCTCTGAATTTGGCAAAGAAATAATTAGTTTCTGTAAGACAATAATTGCATTTGTTCTGGTGTTAATCTCTTGGTATAACAATCAACAAAACTTTACGTACTATCGTGAAGTCGACCATTCTACGTCATGACTTGACCACTGAGTTTCAAATCCTGTGGCACATTCATATATTCGTGATGTGAACATTTTACATAATCATATCGGGTCAGACCACTTTGTTTAAGTGTTGTATGTAATCTTGATTCCCTTCAGAATTTAATACGACTTCCAGTTTTGTGCCCAAATAGCTCGACATTAAATAAGATCGACTGGTTTTGTATTGATAATATCTCCTTACATAATTATCATAATTTGTCTGAGCATTACTTGAGAACCATCGCGGATTGGATGCTGGGGCAGTCGCTTGTCGTGATTCTACATGTAACAATTCCTCTCACTTAAATCCTATTAATAAGCTTTATGACGATACTGTTGAAGGGATGAAGATATGTACTTCACGTCCATTGCCATTTGAATTTTCTGTTAACTGTCAACTTTGATGTGGCACTAACTCTACTCACGAAGTGTCGTGGCAGCTTTTCCTCAATTTTTACCATAGAGGGCGCTTCAAGGGGGCCTTTCACAAAACTTTCATTTAGCTTTTCCTGGTGCGTGCTGAAGTAACCATCAGTGTTTTCCAGTGTCACAGTTTTCATTCAACTTTTGATTTTAAAGTGGAATCTTTTTTGTAACATCTTTGAAACATGTTATACAATACCTAGGGTCTATTTTTAACCTTGCACTTCTGCACGAATCTCACAAAATCGATAGAAACTCTTTTCAGTCAGAGAAATTCGCATTTTGATGTCCCACAGTACTTTCATGTTCAAAGATCAAAGTGGCATCCTTTTGAATTGAGATAGGGAGTATAGAGATGTTCTAAATGCAAAGCTAAGTGTAGTGGCCTTGCTTCTTGTTGACTCCCTAGAATAGTATCAATTGGTGCGACAACACACCTTTGGAATGTGTCTGCTAAAAATGTGAGATTGCGTCTTGAGACCATTTTTTTATGATCAAGGGTTAGACTGTTAACTTGAAAAAAGCGTTTGTAAAATATTGTTACAAACAGACGACGCCACTTAAATTTTAACATACTTACATCCAGACACAACATCTACAATGAGAACACATGAATGTGTAAAACAAATTGGAAAATCCTTATTTTATTTCCCCTTACAAACTACATCACACACTTGGTTGTCATGGGTACAAAAAATTCCAAAGCACAACACGAAAGTACAGAGAGAATCCAACACATAAAGTCAGAGCCACTGGTGTATTCCCAAATAGAATAATTCACTTCTTTTTAACAACAAAAGGAATAAAAACAAAAAATATGTAAAACATGCATTTGTAAAACGGGATGTATCCGTAATACATGCAAAGTTTGCAAAAGACTTTGAAATCTACATTCTTTGATTCAGTTTATTAAACTCTACTTATTACATTGAGACATTTCTTCAACGTTTCCTTTAAAACTTATTTTATCATTTTCAAAGACGACCCCTAACAAAGTTCTGTAGCCAGTCATTCGCATAGTTGTACAAAATGGCATATTGAGGAAAAACCCAGTTGTAACAGTTGCTATGGGAACAGCCCAATGATGATAATATTGGGAGGAAATATACACTGAGTAGCAGAAGGCTGAGTGAAATAAAACAAAAGTGAGTTAAACTGTCACATCAGGTAGTCAAGATCCAATCCGTATGAATGTGATAAAATAATCCAGTACTAATAATTTCAAATTTGACATTTCCAGAAGTTCATAGAAAATATTCCATAATATTTCTCTGATCCTTCTCTATATACACAAAATTGCCTATAATCATCTTCAATAATAGTAACTGCTGCATTAATTTGAAAGCATATTATTTCTTATAATACTAATTTCATGGCTTTCACTTTTATTCCCCCTAAAAGAGCTGCTAAAAAGATAATCTTTTCCACAAATTTTGAAACATCTTTCACACCAATGCTTATGTGAATACTTTTTTCAAACAAGCAGCATGAATGCATAATTACTACAAGTTTTGTGCTGCAGATTTTTACACTTCTGACCGACCCCTCCAAATGTCTAATGGTCTGGTCCTAAAATGAAACCCCCTCCTAATATCTAATGGTCCAATGCTAAATCAGAACCACCCCCTCTAATATCGAATGGTCAACCCCCAAATTGGACCAATTCACTTTAAAAAGTAACTGATATGTGGAAATAAGCACATTTCTTCAACAATGTACAAACAAGAAAATATCTCCAGATACAGAACATTGCTAGAGTTTATCAACACGCTTAAGCCTCCTAACAAAATACTATCATACACAAAATATATACATTCAAACCCCTGTACAATAGATACTAAAGAATGAAAGATATCATTTGAAATGCTTTTCCCAATTAATTTTTGGCTCCACCTTTTCAAAACAATGGGGACAGTTGGTAAATGTAATTTATTTTAGGTATTTCAAGTGTATAATATGTACATAGAACGCACTGATGCTATCATTTGAGTTTGCATAATGTTTGGACGGGTGCTGTGAAATCTTCCCCATTATTACCAAAGAGATTGAAATTTGAAAATATGGACACTTTTGGACAGGCTAAGTGAGAAAAATCACTTTTCAAAATCACCAAATAAATCTTTCTGTCTCTTTCATATAAAATTGTAATGCCAAAATTACGTCATCTTCATAATTTTCAAACTTAAACTAACATGAGTGCATTGTCAACTGAAAATCTGAAGCTGTTATTATGGAAATATTGGTAAATTAAAACCACCTTCCCAGTTGTAATGGAACTAAAAATTTGTAATCTGTCATCCTTCCTCATTCATATGGACTTAAAAATGTAAACTTAATTTTCCAATTCTTTGAAAAAAAAGGACGGCAAACTGGTGTCTTTGGACGGACTGGCATTCAGAAACACTGGCATTGAAAATGAAAAACAATTCTTTTATGTTATGTGACATATTGTAAGAAATATACATTACAAGATAAAGATTTGCAAATGATACAAAATAATGTACCAACAATTTATGCCTAAAATTTTTTTGGTTACTGTACAAATTGAAAACTTTCCAAAGCAGTCAAAAATTAGTTGCTAAAACTGATGACTCAGTTTTTAGAAACTTTTCATTCAGTGGAATTGAGTATCTGCTGTGCCCCTGGCCCTTAATATTTCATCAAAAATTACACGTTGCTATTGATGTAATAACTTCATGTAATAACTTTTTGTGACAAAATTAACAGAATCTGAGGGAAACCCTTACACACAGCCAGATTCACTTTCATGGTTTAATTCATTCATTCATGTTCAGAGATATAGCTCACAAAATTACCACCAAACACCCCTAATATCTCTGTGTTCAACATTCCAGTTGTCTGTAGATAGCTGACATATTACTGATGCATGATCATCCTTTAAACTCTTGCATTATAGTTTCACCCTACTTCTTCCAGGGGTTGATTGGACTCAACCATTTGAAAGTAGGTGTGATGAGCTCAATTTTTTTCAGGTAATGGAATGAGCTGTACATAATACTCACGTGGATACTTGCCATATAAATTAATTTTGAGTTCTCAAAGAAGGGATGGACGGACGAGGAAAATTTCTACTATATGCTTATGACAACCAATAAACAGACTTTCTCCCACAAGATTAACAAGAACGAGTACGCTAATCCATCTGAAAATGTATGAGACCCTAGGAAGAACACCCATGAACACAAGGTTGATACAGCACCATGACTGAATTTTTTCAAGTGACAACACAACTCAAACCTGATGAGTAATACCTTCAGTGTTTTCACAAACCTGCCATCTTGGAAAGTACAGATGTGGCTGTTCCCCTTTAACCCTTGAGTGCTGTAACTTTTCCCACCAAAAGAGCAATATATTGCCAATTTTTATGAATTTTTCTCTAATTTTCTTCATACTTTTGGACAAATGGACATCACATTTCATTTGCATCAGTTTTTTATCAAAATTTTTCACAAAATTGACTGGGGTAAATTATATAAAAGCGACAAAGATTGACTTTGGCGCTCAAAGGTTTAAGGCCAAAGCAAGGGTCTCAAAAAATTTTTTACCACGAATATTTAGCAATCACTGCTGATTTCAATGGTGTCAATTCTATGTGTCAACAAGCATATGTTAGGCTGGGCTATGAAAGGTATGGCCCTGTGAAATAATGCTGTTTGACAATCACAACATGACAAGGTGACTGTGAAAACTGCCTAAGATATTCCACTGAATTGCAATTGCCTGAGAAATCATGTCAGAATGCTATGTGGTACACTAATCTGTTGAGTTTAAAATTACAGATTTCAAGTTGGATCTGAATGACACTCGTTGGCTGCATAGAACTCGCACTCTTTGTGACCAGACTTGAATTCATGGTTAAGCAAAATTCACTGCACCGTTGTGGTGTATCAGTGCACAAGAAACTCCTACATTTGTGAAGTTAAAATATGTTTCACAGCCGTTTTCAGCTCAGACAGATCTATGAATTCAGGTTGAACGACAGTAGAACAATTACAGAAAACTGGTTTGGGTTTGTTTATCACTTGGAACCATTGCTATTAGAGTCAAAACACAGAAATATGAAATATAATGCTGTGTTATGCCATAGAAAGTAGACAAACCTTTCCCTACAGTCTATGGTTATGCATAGAATGAATAATTGGCTGTGAGCCAAGTGACAAAATAGAAGGATATAATCCAGTTACTCTTTGATGAGATTACACTGTCTGTAAGTTTGGTAACTATGCTGTTACTCTGATGGTTACCATGGCATTACCATGGTGACAAGGAACACACTCACACCATGGACGGTTTCTCATTTAAATGTTTCCTTATTCTCTCCAACACTTGATGAAAGTTCTGTTTGTATAGTTTGTCATTACTCAGGTCTATTTGTACAGTCCTTGCCAGCATCTTTTTGATACTGGGCTGTGCCGTGTCTGGCGGCCATGCCACGAACCGCAGCAAGATGGGCACAATCGGTTTGTTGAGGTGATCTGCCAGTGTCAAGTCCTTTATGCAGTTATCTGATTGGATATACCGTGGCGTGATGCAGCATAGTACTACTGCAGCCGATTTCATATTCCGTTGTATCGTTAACTGCAGCGTCTCCGTTGCTGATTCGTTGTGAGCCGCAGCAGATCCCCTGGCACTGACACCGCTATGGCCTCTCTGTGCCATGGTAGGGCTGATGTCTGCCCAACAGGGAAGACCGTTGGCTTCAAGTACTCTTCTGATCTCCTGTACTTTAGTCTGCATGTCCCACTGGTAGCTGATGAACACTTTGGGTTCCACGACTTGTTCATTGAAAGACAACGCTGAAAGAACAGAATATTAATGCACAGGGGTAACTATACTATGTACACATAAAGAGAAGTCAGTGATCAAATCTATATTTTTTTTAATAAACTTGCATTCCAAGATTTCAAAGTAGCTCAAACTATTTTACCTTATTACTGTTGTAGCCTAGCACCTTTTGACAATTTTTTTCATTTATTTATAAACTAATTGAAATTTGTTGGTCTACTTAATAAAAAGCATGATGAAATATCAGGTATTTGGCTTGTCAACACAGTCTCTATGTGTGTTTTAATTTAAATGTCATTGATATAAACTACTTTATTGCAAATAAAGGATTAATCAAAGTCACAAACATTTATTTTTCAATTCTGATATCTGATCAGCAAACAACACGATGACCTGCTGACGCTGCTATCGTTTGTAATGGTTTCAGTGACGACAGAAAAATGTGCCATTTGTGCACAAATGATCATTTGATGAGTGTCAACGGGTACCGTGTCCTTTGCTACTGGAAATTAAATCCCGATTTAATGAATTCAGTAAACTCACATAGACGCATTATTTATCATTGTTATCTAATAACAGATCATGAGACACTGACGTACCTGCCGATGCCGCTAACACTTGTAACGGTTTCAGTCCATCGGCCATTCTGTTGAGGTATGCCTGTTCTAGCACAACACCAGGCACTTTACGAAGCGGTTTGATTTGATGTTCCAACACATCCATGCTCTCTGTGTACATCTTGGTTTCAAAGTCAACTGCTGGACATTCACCTGGAATAAATTAGAAAGATGGAATGTTGACATTCATCATAAAATTATAAATTCACTTTAAATTACGAACATAAGAATTCCTTATAATTTCGAATATTTGCAGTTTTTTTGTCTTGCAATGTTACAGCTGTACAAACTAAATGTATAAAAATTTATGGTAATTTATTTTTCAGGTTTTCTTGTCCGATTCCTTGAGATTCTTGTTTCTGAAATGTGAGTTTGATAAGGCAGTTCCGCCAGGCAATTTATTGTTTGCATGATTCAACAACTGAGTAAGTATAATACAATCATCAGAACAATTAACGCTTTGAGTGCCAAAGTCAATTTTTATCGCCTTTATGAAATATAACCAAGATAACATTTTACATGTCCACATTTCCAGGTTTAAGATTTAAAAAAAATTGATCAAAACCTGTAGACTATGAAAAGTACTGTCCATTTGAACCAAAATTATCAAAAGAATTACAGAAAAAATCATAAAAAGTGGTAAAATGTTGCACAAAAATTTGGGTGGGAAAAATTACAGCACTCAAAGGGTTAATAGAAGAAATATTGTCACATACTATACCATGACTAGATTTTGATCCTTCTATCCCTATTTCTAAGCTTTTTTTAGTAAATCCTCATGATTGTTAGTAACAGAACTTAACTAAACTGAGATTGTTAAAGTGTAAAACAAAATTTAAATTTATCCAGAAAATGAGACAGGGATTGAAGATATCTTTACCTAGAACAGCTTTAATAGAAGGTCTGAGTTTTGGCCACACATTCTTGAACATTGCTGTGACTATCGTCTTGCCCAGCCAATCAGCAAACAGCACCTCATGGAAGACGAATGGTGATGAAGCAGCGGCTTCTGTCATGACAACAACAATGTGCTTAGCTGTTGCTACGTGGGGACCATTGACTTGCAGAAACTCGTCTTTTGATTGGCCAAGCTTCTCATGTGACAAAACCTGCAATGAATCAAAGGATTATCAAACTGTAATAAATTTCTTTTTTCGGCCTATCAAGAATAAATTAATATTCAAGTTATTTTCATTCCAAGGTAATTGTCACATTTTTTGAAAGATTCTAAAACAACCACCTGTTGATTCTAAAGAGAAAAATACACTTTTTTGCCATTTTTGTCCGCTATTCTTATCATGTGAGTGAAAGTTATGTGTTTGTAACATTGTGCAAACTGATCCTAAATCAGTGAGCAGCTGATTTTTGTATCTAGTCAAGTTTTGCAGACAGGTGAAACGATTATCGACTTTGATGATTTCAGGAAAACTGTGGAAATTCCGTCCATGAAACATACATGTGTGTGATTTAGTTCAAACAGTATGAAAGCTGTCCCAAGGTCTAAGAAATTGATGCCGAAGAATATAAAAATATTAAGACTTTAAAAATTTCAACTTCTGACAAAATGTGATGCAGATTTTCCTTCTGCAGAGCAAACTGTTGAGAAATTTATCTGAACAAAAGAAAGGTGTTCAGACATGTACGGTACATGTACTTTTTAATACTGGCTCTAGGGCAGATCATGTGTTGTTTTTTACTATATTTTCAGACATTTGTCCAAAATGACATTAATTGACTGATATTCCATAAAAAGTTCCACACTTTGTTGAAATTTGACAGATTTTGTCACGGTCCCTCCACAAAGTGTGGATTGACAGATTTTGTACAAATTGATCAAACAGCCCCATTGGCAGACATTATTTCCTCTATTCTTTCAAAGTACAATACTGATTCTATTCTGTAAAAGTACATGTAAAATACAACAGCTTCAATCGATGAACCATAAAAATATTTTCATGAATCTTACACGGAACAATTTTCTCAAAGTCATGTTTCTGTCATTTGGACAATGTCACACGTTTCTACCAATGCCACAATGGCGGCTCTTCCATTCACACAGCCAAGAACAATTGATATTTGCACAGGGCACTTGCGTGAAATCCAAATAAGTCTGTTTTAATACGCAGCGTCTGCTATTCTGTCTTTGTTTACTTTATTGATTGGCAAATACCTGAACAGTAAAACAGCCATCGATCAACGAAAACACAATTGCTACTTTGTACTTTGTTTATGGTGTTTGGCATCGTACTCCTTCAGTAAAATATTCCCTAACATTCACTTTGCAAGATTGTTGTTACGAAAAAAAACAAGTCAAGAATACTCTGAAAGACTCAAGTAGAAGGCGCAATTGTTTGTATCAAAATGTACAAAGGCAGCATTTGTCAGATATGAGGCAAGTCATACACCTATGAAGTGCCTGTCTGTTCACTTGCATGTTATAGAGACACCCACAGAGTTCTGGTGTTTGTGATCCGTCTCTGCCAAGACCAGAACATCAGCTATTATGTTTTTCTAGCAAATTTTAATCTACTGGATCACCCACTTGAAGGCACAATATTCTGTAACAATTACATGTGTCACTATTAATTAAAGCAAGTAGCTTCCTTTCGCTTTACGTGACATGCACAGAACTTGAGGCTTGAGTCTGTTTGGGAAACACTCTAACATTTGGCAAAACTAATCTTGTATGAAATTTGAGTGAACACAGAGGATAGTTGAGAAATTGTACCAAGTTTAACTTACTGTGACTTTTGTACTTTTCTTATACTTTCTCTGTCCACCACAACCTATGAAAGGGCAACTAAAGTACACCGATCATTCAAATGCAATAATAGTAGAAAGTGATTCACTGCACACAATCATCCACAAAATCTAAAATGCCATATTTCTATGTGTATTAATTAAGAAAGTCGCAACTCTTACTATCATTATACAGCAAGTATTTCAGCTGCCAAGAAATAGGTTTAGCCAGACCTCACTGAAAACAAGCGACCTAGCAGCCGATATAGCTCCGCTGTGTTTATGTAGAGAATAACTATTTTTGACACATGTTGATGAAGAAGGTGGAAATCTTTGATAGCTCGATGCAGTGGCCAGAAAAAAGTGGCTAAAATAAGCTGCAAAAATACGCAATTGAAGATTTCATCATACTTTGAATATATCACATAGGATCATCCCTAAGAACATGTCAACCAAAGCTATCTGATGAGTAGTTTTTGAGAATAAATTTTTTGACCAAAAATGGCAACAATTGCCCCAAAAGTAAAAATTGCAGATTTCATCATAATTTCAAAAGATCAAATTTAGTTCATCTATAGAAACCTGTATACCAAATTTCAAAGCTGTTAGACAAGTACTTTTTGAGAAACGCATTTTTTGACCAAAAATAGGAAAAATTGCCCCAAAAATTCAAAATTGCAGATTTCATCATTATTTCAATAAATATCATTTAGTTCATCTATGGAAACCTGTATACCAAATTTCAAAGCTATCAGATGAGTAGTTTTGAATATACACATTTTTTGACCAAAAATGGCAAAAATTGCCCCAAAAATACAAAATTACAGATTTCATCAGAAATTCAATAATTATCATTTAGTTCATCTGTAGGAACCTGTACACCAAATTTCAAAGCTATCGGATGAATAGTTTTGGAAATACACATTTTTTGACCAAAAATGGCAAAAATTACCCCAATTACAAAATTGTAGATTTCATCAGAAATTCAATAATTATCATTTAGTTCATCTGTAGGAACCTGTACACCAAATTTCAAAGCTATCAGATGAATAGTTTTGGAAATACACATTTTTGACCAAAATGGCAAAAATTACCCCAAAATTACAAAATTGTAGATTTCATCATAATTTCAATAACTATCATTTAGTTAATCTGTAGGAACCTGTATACCAAATTTCAAAGCTATCGGATGAGTAGTTTTGGAAATACACATTTTTTGACCAAAAATGGCAAAAATTGCCCCAAAAATACAAAATTACAGATTTCATCAGAAATTCAATACTTATTACTTCGTTCATCGATAGAAAGGCTGTATTCCAAATTTCAAACTATCAGACCAGTACTTTTTGAGAAATAATTTTTTGACCAAAAATGGCAAAAATTGCCTTAAAAATGCAAATTTGCATATTTCTGCACAATTTGAACAAATCTGAAATAGATCATCCCTAGGGACCTATGTCCAAATATCAAAGCTATCTGACTGGCAGTTTTGAAGAAGAAGATTTTTAAAGATTTTTTACCAGAAATGACAAAAATTGCCTTAAAAATACAAATATGCAAATTTCGCCACGATTTGAACAAATCTGACTTAAGTCACCCTAAGCAAACTGCATATCAAATTTCAAAGCAATCGGACAAGCGGTTTCAGAGAAGTAGATTTTTTTACCAAAAACACCAAAAAATGCCCCAAAAACAAATATGCAAATTTCACCACATTTGAACAAACTGAAGTGAGGTCACCTTAAGTGAACTGCATATAAAATTTCAAAGCAATTGGACTTGCGGTTTCAGAGGAGAAGGCAATTGTTGACGGACGACGACGGACGACGGACGACGGACGACGACGACGACGGACGACGACGAAAATCAACCTATTTGATAAGCTCCGCGTCGCTGACAGCGGAGCTAATAAAGTACATGTTAGACTGAAACCTATCCAGACTTTTAACTTAGTTTTTTTTTCTGAAACTAATTTTGAGTGTTTTTTGAAGGGTTTCTTTGGTATTTGTCCACAATTATATGAGGAAACTTTTAGAATATTTCAACAAAAAATTGCCCAATCAAAACCCTTCTGAGTTGTTTTGCACATGAAACATGAAAGTTGCAGGATGTAAGTTGTAAAATCCACCATAATACGGTAGTTCATGTACCCATCAAAGTGCATTGTGAAATCTTATGATCTAGTAATTGTCCTTTACACAGCAATGTTAACTGTCAACTATTTTGCACCAAAGATTACAACTCTTGGAACTTTCATAGTTAATCTCTGTGTGAAACCATATTCCCTCTATCAGTGGTGAAACTAACGTGAAAGTGTACTTAAAACTATATCTACAGTAACTCATAAAGAAATACTTCACAAAACACTTTCTGCTGTAACAATTCCTGTCATTAATTTAACAAAAGGCAATGAATTCAGAATGATCTTTTGCAAGTGCACTGAATGAATAAAATTTAAGTGATCAAATTTGTATCATTATCTCAAGGACAGAAATTTAGCCATCGACATGTACACACTGAAAAATAAGCCTAAACAACAATCTTTTCCACCATTGTGATTTTATTTAAACCAAGAAAAACTCTTTTCACACTTTACTACTTCAGAAAATTGAAAATCTTCTCTTAATTGTTAAATGTATTCCTGTCAGTTGTTTGTTAAGATCCAAATTAATTGACTGACATTGTTGACAGGGGCATCAGAAATGTATTGATGCAGCAACAAGGAGCAGAATGACAAAAAGTAAAACACAATTCTTGTCAAAAGCAGTGAAAAGTTCTTTGTTACAGTTGGTTGACAAGCAGTGTTTAATGAAACCACGGTCCCTCCACAGGGACCGTGATGAAACACTGTGAATAAACATTACATCACAGAGCTGAAACAACCCACATAGATACCAAGCTACTATGTATTTGCTATGACACGACCTTTGACTCCCCGGGTGACCTGTAACCACGGAGTTGACCTGTAGGTCAGACTGTAAGCCAGCCTAATACAAAGGGAACTTCATATTTATTTGGCTGAGTCTATAGCTTTATTCAGTCAATAAACATTACTAGGCAGTATTGCAATGCTCTAACATTTTAATATCTGGATTCAGTGTCAGTCCTGAAGTCATGTACATCAGCTTATACCATTGATGTCACAATGTATACAATCCTATTAATCTTCCTGTACAGAGGCCATACTGGTTAAGAAGATGTATTTCCTGCACAATTATTGAATTTAACACACACTCTTTCCGCATAGGATACATGTATATGCAGCTGTCCGGTTGCATATACCATCACACAATATACATACCAGCATTTTTAGTCTCAGCTTCTTTCTTTTGAGCAAATATAAGTCTTTTATTCTTGACTTTTTTATGACATGAACATACACATATACACATGAACATAACATCATGTGCCTTTCTTTCTTCTCTGATGAAACATACATCATGTATTTAACTCTCATACAATTGCTGCATCCGATGTACAACACTGTGAAGACACACACTTAAAGCTGCTTGCCTATAAAACAGTTTGCAAGCTGCTCCTTGGCATGGGTGGGTGGTTTTCTCTTGTTTCGCTGGGTGTTGAAAGGGCGAGCTGGCAGTTTTTTATCATCATCTAGCAGTGAAATTTATTCTTTTGCCCTGAGGGCAAGATTGAAAAAAGTCTAGACGATGGGCGGGAAGTATGATTTGTTTGTTTGTTTTCAGAGGTTAGCCCATGCATGAGGAGTGCTAAATAGCATGTGAAAAAAGAAAAGTTGGTAACCTGCAGATTTTGTACTGGGTAGAGGGCAGGGAGGAATTTTTTAGTTGGGTATATCAAGGGGAGAAAACTAGTGTGTGCGAAGGCAATTGTGAAAAGTCTTCACTTTTTCCATTTGAAATTAAAATTTGGACTAAAACATGAAGATTTGAACAATTGTGCTAAAAATCTTTGACAATGGTACGACAAAACAACTCTGATTGGGATTTATAAAAATTGGCTTCCCCCGATACATGTACCAGTATAGGCTAAAAATCATGTACCTCTCAATCAGAAGCAAAAAGGTCAACCTGACCAAGAGAGGTGAAAGGTCAAATGTCACAAGATATGTTCCTTCTTGTGCAGGTGTGCTGACAATGAAACAAACGTACACCTGAAAACACTTCTCAAAGATTGACTTGGGAATTGGTATAATCCCTGACATGCCTTGGACACGTCTGCCGTACAATGCCGCCATTCACAACCTGTGTGCTTCAACCAGATTCAAAAGCATTCCTCATATGTATAAGTAATTGATTGTAAAGGATGTTCACCGAGTCCTGATAATGGGCTACTCACTGTACAATAGACTGAGCAAAGAAAGTGTGGTGAAAGAAGAGTCATTGTCAGAGTTTCTGTACAGTTTAAATTCAGACTTGGCTAATAGTGATAGTTGTCAGTACGTCATGGCTTTGACAATCACTTTAGTTTAACCAGCTCACAATGGCTGAAACTCAACCCATAGACACTTAGCATGTACAAATGAGATCATATTACTCTCTCTTTCACCACCATGGATTGGCCCAAACCCATCGTTCTCAATGTTCTTTGTGAACCTGTTTACTGGGAATTTGGGGGTGAGCAGGTAGTAGATGACAAAGAGAACCACACAAACTGACAAAGCTAAAGCATTATTCAATGCCATTACGACTATGCATGTTCATTTTGGTTTGCCAGTTTAACTAAGCGTACGAAATCGAGTTACAATATTCGCAAAACAAATTGGTCAGATTCGTTCTAGATTTACCTCCGCGAAAAAATGTTTCGACCCAGCATTTTAAAATGATTGGCTGGCTGCCCGTGAACAAAGAGTACAGCTGCTAAAACTAAATCACGTTTATAAAGCGATCAATAATACTGCACCCCGTTATCTCTCCGAACATTTCAATTTGACAATGAACTGCCATACGTATAATACCAGATCAAGCTCATATTCTGTTCGTTCACCAGCCTTTGGTTCTCATGGTCAACATTCGTTTCAGATTACAGAGCTAAGTTATGGAATAACATTCCTTTGAGTATTCACAACTCTAGCCATTGTTCTCAAGTTTTTAAAAAGAAGGTCAAATACTATCTGTACACAAAATTGGATGGCTAGGGTACCTGCGCCCTGCTCCATTCGGCGTGTACAGATTGTTGGTTTGGTGGTTCCATTTTTGTTATTTATTTGATATGCGGAGTGACATTGTCTTCATGTGATTTTTGTGTTTTCTTGTGAGGACCACAATGGAAATAAGTTCTTAACTTTTTGTGCAATCCTCGGCAAGTAATATTCAGTGGCGTTTCCTTTAATTGTAACATTGTAATTGTGTTTGGTGTATTTTTATTTGTATTTCTGTGTATTTACTTTAACATTTTGTATTTTATCGTTTTCTGAATATTTGCCTAATAAATTCAAATCAAATCAAATCAACCACATTTCGTGAGGAAGTTTAACAACATTACCTGTAACACCTGAGTCTGTCTTTTCAAACACAAAGACCTGGAGGTAGATTGTTTTATTGGATTAAAACTGCACTTGACAATAAACAGATTACTGTATTGTTATGTAAATAGCAAATGTAAACAAAATAGGCATACACTTTGGAGTGAGAGTTGCTCAGCATATGTTGTTACTCAGTATTTTTTTTTCTTGGTGGTCATCTTGAGGAATATATCTCTTAAAATGTGTACTGTTCTGTTTAGGTTATCTGCATGATATACTGTATGTGCTGACAGATGAATTTTTTCACTGTCGTCCATTGAATAAAAATTTAATTTTGTATTGCATATGTGAGCACAGACAGTGGAAAAGAAGCGAGCACTTCTACAGTCAAAGCCGTGAGTTACAAACCTTTCATTTCAAAAAAAACAAGTGGCCAAATAACAACACAACTCCACACAGAATATACTTTTTCAAGTTGTAAAACTGTTGCCCTCACAAAAGATGGTTTAATTCATCTTGCACAGTCTCTGGTAAGAGACATGTAACAAATTATTGCACTGAAGCTGAAGTACATGCAGCTCTATATACAAGCTAGGCCAGAGTAATTAAATTCTTTGTTTTGCGTCCCCACCCGCCTAGGTTTAAGGTTTTCATGAAAAACACACACTGTGTATTTGAATAGGAAATTTAGGACATTACCGCTTTTCTGAACTAAAATTTTGTTACAATTTTTTATTTGCTGCGATCAAATTACATTGTGTTAATTTTCTTGTGTGTTGTTTTTCAGCCGCTTAGCCGCGTACCTTTTCCCATTTAGAGTGGATGCAAACAAAGAATTTAATTACTTTGGTCCTATTATGCCCTGCAGTAAAGATGTACACAGACCTACATGGCTGGTATCTACGGTGACATGACTACTTTAAAAAATAGCTGATACAGTTCACTGAGGAGTGTAACAACACAGACTGTGATAAGCCATTGTTTTATTTGTCACACAGGAAGACAGACTAATTAAACAGAAGTCTCTGTTTAGATAATATAATACATGTACAAAGTGGTCACCATGGAATTAGATTAAACATAGCTACTTCAACCACCTGTTTGATTCTCAAAGCATGTACCAGTATTTGCTTTCAACTTGTAACCCCTTCTCAGTGTACAGACTCCATCCTGATCCCGTAGAATCAACTTCAAATGAGAGTTCAGACTCGACTGGGTACTTTTATATCTCAAGCTTGTAATGTTGTTCAAGTAAAGACCAGCAAATCTCAGTCTTATAAATGTTTATCTGGATCAATCTCCAATTACTCACTTATCATGTAAACTACGGATCACACACAACTAGGCAGTGAAGCTAAGCTCTACCCCAGTTGCTACAACAGACTAATTTCCGCTATCTCACTCTTCAAGACAGGTTCCTATTGGAGCTGTATCATTTATATTGGAATTTTATTGACAGAGACATTTGCCCTTGTACTGGACAGAGTAAATATCAACAGATTAAGATACTGACAGTGTTCTCTGTTGAGGAGATGCTACATGTAGCTACTGCACTGCAAAGCATATTTTCCATGCAGTTTGGCATTGGAAAGAAAATCTGTGGAATTTTGAAGACCTGTCAAATATCATAAGATAGTCGGTATAAACCAAATATATCCACACTATGATAAACTACTCAGCATGATATAACACACAATTGATCCTGCTATCCCCCATTCCCTTTGTGTAGAATCAACTATACCACTGAGAACAATAGGGGTAAACCATATTTTGGCTACAAAAGGGGTGTATTATACAATAGCGTGACTGAACTGAGGATTTTGTACATGCAAACATACTAGATTTTTCTGTAATCTGAATTCTATATTATACAATTAAAGTATTGTGGTGAAGCATTTTTTACAAGAAAGCACTTTCTAAGCTACTTAGACAAAAAACTAGAGCAAGTAAACATACATTGTACAGCAATATATTTGGCAACATCACTGTATATGTACCTGCACAGCAGCAATTACCTGAGAGTTAAAATTTGTTAATGCTTTGAGTTTCCAACTGACTCTTTCTACCTCAAATACCAGTAACAAAATTAAAGTTGTTGGCTTGTTTAAACAAGCAGTAGTTTTGATAGATTCCAAATGTTTTAAAGTCTACAACTGGAAAGGCCTGGTCACTTTCTAAACAGTCTGTGTTACAAAATACCTACATTAAGGCTGCAGTAAACACAGCTATATAAGATGCAGCTTATTGTTCTAACACAATAACATTTAAAGTCATCCATAGCCGCCATTGGGAAAACCACTAAAAGGAACCATTCGTCTGGATCTGGCTCAGAACAACCGTGAAATTGTGCGAGGTTCTGGAATGTGTTTTGAAATCTCAAATGTTCATTTTTTAAGAAATCGTTTGAACGATTGATTCTACCGCTGAGTTGGACCATAGCACGCATTGCAATTGATGTCAAAGGTAACCATGATTACCGAATTACAAATGTATCTAATGCAGATGTGTTACAATGCCTCTATTAGCAGTGTGGTATTGAGTTACACTACTACACCAGTATGGGGCAATCCATGTGGCCTTTCAGAGATGGTAAGCTTAGAATATAGTTTGTAAACACAAACTAAATTTACCAGCAAAGGGACTCCCATACTTTGGTAAATTTAAATATTTTTGCTTGTAAGTATATAGAAAGAGTATTGGAGTTAGCCTGTTCAATCCAAACATAAACTCACTCCCAGTTCCCTGTAAACAGGTCCACACTCACCATTGATAACAATGGGTTCAGGCCAAACCTGGTACACTGAATTAGTGAACAAATTCTTGTAACCATACAGGCAAACTCAAATACCTACAAAACCATGTCCTCAAGTAAAACATATATTTTTGTAAATATCAAAAAAACAGCAGTACGTTTTAAATTTCTGACATTTACATTTCAATGTTTCAACTTTTACAACAAAACAGCATATTTATTTGAGTAATTCATCATTTGTGGATGATAACATGGTATTCTATGAGTCTAGGATGATCAGTGTATTGGTTCCAAGATGGAAACCACCTGCATGTAGCCTTTATGAAGTCAGTAAATTTTCTCTTAATATTTTAATATGTTTTAATTTTATAAACTGATGCAGTTTGTTGTGTTCTTTGGCCATCTTCAAACTACACACTTATAAACCAATGACAGCACAAGATGAAAGTCCACCATGTCAATAACATTAATCAACAGTCAACGTTAAAAAATAAGGTACTCGTGGAAAGAAGATTTTGCATGCGACAACTTCTATTACCAACTTGCGTCATTTTCAAAAGAATCAATCAAAACCTTTAAGAGGATAAGGTATACCTTGAAGTCACAGACGTCACAAGGCAGTGTAACTTTTAAGACTCAAATTGTGACAAAACATTAAAAGCATCCCAAAGGGGACAAAACCTCCCGTCAAGACTTAAATCTATTCAGTGAATACACTGTACAACATATCCGCAAGGTAAATCAATTCTGCTGACTGCATTCAATTTGAAATTTTCTGAACATTCAACCGTCCTCACTCAAAGCCAACCTTCAAAATTTAATCCTTTTTTCATTCCACTTAGTTTTTACCAAATATCGCCTAATGTCAATGTTTTTTTGATGATCCAAAGTCTGATATCAAAATTTTATGGTAAAAGAAAGCAAGATTTTTAATAGTGTTTCATAAACAATTCTGCTGCTCATATTGACTGCATGCATTTTGAGTCAAAATTCTATTTTTTCACCATGCAAAGAACTGATTGTTTTAGAATCTACAGTAATACAAATCAGAAATCATTTAACACCAGAACAGAACAACAGAAGTGAAGTGAAAAGTAACCTAAAATACATTTTTAAAATGGAAAACATCTATTATAAACAAAGCAATGTACATGTAACTACTTTGACAGAGTTCTACTCTCCTACTATTCTGTGTAGAATATTTGCTGTACGTTTATTGTTCAAATTTCATTTCTGTCTTGAATAAAGGCTTTTCAAAGATGTACATTTGGTACGTGTTCTTGCCCACATTTACAGTCAGAACACAATTCACTTGATATACCTGTCCTGCTACATGTGACATTCAAACATCATATAAATTGTATTTTGTAAAACATGAATTGAAGAAGTGTGAGATTTTTGAAAGAGGTGTTCTCAAAGAAAACTTGCCTACTTTGTTGTTAGCCTGTTCTGATTTTGCCCTAACAAAACAGACTGACAGGGCTACTTTGTACTTGGTTGGAGACGCTGACCAATATGTACTGAATAAATATTAACCTGGATTTGTTATTTGAAATAGCAGCTCTCTGACAGCCCTTGGTCAATTCACTGTATCCATGTTCAAACACGGCAGCAATATTGACCTTGTGAGATCAGAGATAGAAGCAGCTATTGACGCCATCCATAAAACCAATTGTGCAAACATGACAGCCACTTCTGGAAGATCGATTAAAATTACACATCAAAGGCGGACTACCTTCTCCAAGGCAAAATCAGTGATTGGAAATGCCGTACTTCAGCAATGAAAGAAAGTTAATGCAATTTCCTGTGAAGGGAATTACAAAAAGCAAAACATGTTTCTGTTTGTCATGGAAATCAAATTTATTATCAGAAAAAAACTGAATTACGGTTAATTCACTTAAGATACACGGCAGGATTTTTAAAAGCAAGCACTTACACTACCATGGTGATGAAGAAAAGCCAGAAGACTAAATGGACATCCTTTTGCCACAATTCACAAATGTGTTTACTTTCTATTATAAATTTGATAGAGGAGATGATATATTCGATGACTACGTGAAGAGAAATGTCAGAAATGAAAATTTTCATTCAAATAGAGATGTGATCATTTCATCTGTTATTAATTGTCATTTTTTCCACTTTCAATTAATTGATTGAAAATCTTGAGAGAAAAAATTTAGCTCTTGTAAATGTATCATATTAGTTGAAGGAAAAAATGGAATTAGTACTAGTATTAAGAATCCTTCAATTATAAATGATAAAGATGAGCACTTCAATTTTACAGCTTTTCAATTAAAGTAATTACAATGCATCAACCATAAGGGGTTAAAAATTACTGTTTGCATATCATGTCATAAAGCCTAGAAATGTATTTGAAGTTGGTTGCTATATTGGTGTACCGATAAATTGAGTGGAAATGTGTGCCAACTGCAATGTTATGTTATGTGAACAGTAATTTTTTATTGTTGCTATGGAAACAAATACTTTGCTTCCTGGCTGGAAGCCAAGTGACGATAAAAATAACCAAATCAGAGAGAGATCTCTTCAACAGATGTGTAGTTTCAGGATTTCTGTAAGCAATTTTCACTGTCTGTGTATCTGTCACTAAGCTATCCCTGAATGGTTGGAAGATCTGTAACAAATGCTGGCCAGTATACAGTGATCATAGATTGCTACAATAAAACTTATAACGACTTGGGTATCAAAGACACTGAATCCTTTGATATTTAAGACACAATGGCCCTACATGTATACAGTATTACCAGTCATGGTGCATGGTGGCCTGTCAAAGAGTTGTCGTCACTGTTTTGGTCTTTAATGTGATTACAGGCAGAGTTTACAGTAACTTTTAATCATAGACCCTAATCTGCAATACAGGATCTTGGAACAAAAATATGTAATTATTGAGGAATCTTTGTTGATTACACTGAGTGTGGAATAAATCCAGATTCATTTAATAGCTGTTTCAAAATTTGCAATTACAGTAGAGTTAGAATTGATTGGTTAGCGATCAAGAAATTACAACAAATAATTGTAAATAAACTTGCTTGATAGCAGTTGCTTTGACTCAAAATCACTTTTAGTACTTTCTGTATTAATTCCATTGAAAACCTTCCAGCAAGACTTTATTACAGTGCAAGCAAATGAGCAGTTTTCCTGACACACCCCCCCCCCTACTGGACCAAGATTTGCAAGTATCATGGTCTGAGCACACTCAGTCATTCTACTAAGTATGAAATTTACTTTATTTGTTGGAATCAGGTCACCTGGCATTCTCCTCTGAGGCAACTCAGCTTTAGTTGACTTTAAAGAATTGAAATCTGATCACTGTATATACAGTGTGTCTTGGATTTTAATATACAAGGAGGTCCAAATACCAACTCCCCAGGCAGTTACCAGTCAACCAAAACTTACTTCAATCAGAGTGGCAAACACCATACAATGCTTTCTTGTTTCAGCAGTGCTATTTCTATTGCCATTTACTTAAATCATGAAAAGAAAAATTGTGGGAACTTTTTTGTGTGCTGTCGGGCAATATAGGTCACCTCCATTTTTTTCTGTTCAACAAATGCTGGTCATTTCACCCTGCGACATGGCAGGGCTTAGTTTGGGATTATATACCAACATACAGGTCAGGCACGCCTCCATAGACTCACAATCACATACCAGCGGTACAAAGATTCCATTTTGTATTGTGTTCTGACCTATAACACGGCTTTCTGAGGTACACGTATATGTAGTTTGCTTAGGGCATGTCCTCCAGGGACATTGTCCTGAAACAATTCCAGCTTTCTTTTCAAAAGCTGTACCTGTTTCCCTAGCAACCACTTTTGTACACTCATTCCCAAAGGCAATTGAAATGCCCCGATTATCAACTCCTAACTTTTAAAACCCATGTTTCTCAGGTCCAAAATACATTAATGGCTCTTAATCGTGTTTTGTTGCTCTTAAATATGTCAGCTGAATTCTTGTAACCAGGTTTTTGTAAAGGCTGCGGGAAATAGGTATTGTACATGATTAGGCAACTTCATTTGTGTAACATCAGGCCATAGGAAAAAATATTGAACCTTAAGATTTTCTTGGCAACAGAATTTTTTCAAATTGTTTTTTCACGAAACAGAATCTTTCCTGGATAATTTTAGGACTATGATTGCAAGTCTGTATGTAAATGGGATAGACACACATTCTATATATTGGTTTTAAGAAATGTACTCTCTGTGTAATGAAAACCAGATACCACATGGTAAGAACATTGTCACTGATCAAGCATTGTGTAAGTTGATTTCTTGCATCATTTCTAGACTTGTCTCAGGGACTCGGGGCTTATTCATTTCTTAACCCTTTGAGTACAACAGTTTTTTGTGCAAACTTTACCAATGTGTTCTGAATTTTTCTATATTTTGTTTGATAGTTTTTGGACTAAATGGACGTCACTTTTCATAGGCTACAGTTTTTGATAAAAAATTTAGGGAAACTCTAAAAGACAATTGTGTGGGTTATACTTCATAAAAACAACCAACATTGACTTTGGTACTCAAAGGGTTTTAAATTAAATAATAACCAGAAAAAGTTACATGGCGATCACTTTGCTGTTTGGTCCTGAAATCTGATCATTATGTAGTTTGGGTAAGGCCATTTTGTAATTTGTCAGAAATTACAAGGAGGCAAATTTGCCAATGCCACCTGAATCACAGCATCAGTCTGTCTGTGTACACTCATAATTAAAAATTACTAAGTAATTAAAGGACTGTCAAGAGTCTTTGCCAATTTCAGAAAGATATACTGTGTTATAGTAAAACCGACCATATTACAGGAGTATGTGTGTGGCAAATGAGGAACTTTTTAACCAAAGATTTGCTAAGTTTTAAGTTGTAATCATTTGATAATTTTTACAAAAATTGATTTCCAAGGACTTTCAAGGATATTACACATGTTCAGACCTTTCCAAGAGAGATTTGAAATTCCATAATTTTCCAGGACCTTTAAGGCAGCATGAAAACTTTGGAATATGTAGAAACAACCACCTGTTGCTTGCCTTGGGCCATGCCACATTCATTCAATGCTGTTCCATTGTTCTCATACCCACATTTCACACTTCTTTGTATCACCATAGACAGTCTCGCTTCTTTAACTGTCTATGGTATCACTATGGCTACATATGCGTGTATGTATGGTGTTTCCTTGGTAACAGTACACTCTCCTTCCTGATTAATGATGTGTAGCTGTTGTTGTTCTCTGATTGCCGTATCTAAATCTACTGAGACCATACTGATAAAAGATGTACACAGTCACATATTTATATGTAATATCTGATTCGGGGGAAAGAAAAACAGAACAGCAGTCCTGTTGTTAGATCCTTCAATGATGTAAAAACCTTTGAAGAACTTTCTACATGAAACAGATATCCACACATATCGAAAGCTTGACACACTCTATCTTTTGCAGCTGATCAAAAATCTCTGATAATCTGCCTTTTATCATGACTACAGATCAAACCATACAATTCACAACTGCCTGGACAATGCCAATAATAGTGCAAGGCAAAACTATAACATGTACTTAATGATAAGACTGGGCAGATTGTTTTGGTTCATATATCAGAACACTAAGTGGTGTTGAAACCTTTTTAGAAAGTCACTGTTTGCTGTTCACACAGTCTTACCCCTTTCAGACAAACATGCACACCTACTCTTTTCTACACACTCTTGGATGGCCATTTTTTCTGATGGACCTCAGGCCTAAAGCTTGATACTGCCATGGGGATGCCAACTTTGTCAACACCTATTACCTATTATTTTCACGTACATGTATACTATAATGACTTGTGACAATAGCATACCAACCTCATTCAAACTTTTTCGTTGGTACAATCTTCAAAAAGATTTTAGTTTTCAGTCTTTTTACACTCAGTGTTAAAAAATGGATCACCTTTGATTGTATTTAATGACATTTGCGCTTTGAAGGAACAAATGAGAAAAGTGTTTTATCTTATCATATTCTAAAAACTTTGATGTTACAAGCATGTAGAAATTGAATGAATATATAAAAATATCCCGTGGAGTGGAATTAACCGAACTAAAACAGGTGTTCGTGTAAAAGAATTCCGCGCTATTGAAGGTAGAGAACGGAGCTTAACTCACGCTTTGCTCTTTGCAATCTAAACACTGAGTGTAAGGAATGTTTGGTAGCCATTTCCATTCAAGTGACGAATTCTGAACATCAATGAACATAAGTATACTGTACGTAAGTCCTTAAACTAGGGAGATCAAGACAAATCAGAAATTCCTTTCCCACTCTGGTTGTTTACTCTCGCATTTTCAAATGTTGACTGACTCACATCATGCATCAGTTGAAAATAATGTGCTTACCTGCAAGTTCTTCTTTCGCAGATCTTGTTTCAAGTTCTGTGCCAATCTGACGTCTGTCGGGTCATACACCAAGTACACACTGTCTGGTCTCGCTCGTACAGTCCGTGCTCTAAGGTGCCAATTGTCGGGCAGTTTGTGCTCCCTCTCCAGTATTGACAAAATCTGCTGAAGGATTTTCTTTCGCACTACCCTGCTGTCGATGCCCAATACATCCTGCATATCTTGGTCCATGATGGACATCAGAAGAAATCCATCAACCTGGTTTTCTGCGAAGCTCTGCCGATAAAACTCCCGTACACCCATATTATATAGCCATTCCTGCAAGTCATACTGAGTCCACTGACAAATTTTAGCCTTTTTGTATTCCCCTGTGAATTCGCTTGGAGGAATAACTTGCTGGTGTGGAGTGTTCACGTAGGCAAATTGCTCCAGCTTCTCCATCAGGTTGCCAACAACAACAGATGCCTTCTCTGCAGTGCTGCTTTTCGCGTTAGCGCCAGTCAAGTCAACAAGTTCGTGCAAAAAGTCGTTGTACATTCTGGGTATTTCAGTGTAATTGTACAATACAAGGAATATTCTTGGCACGGCGGATCCCGACCCTACCCTTTCCAGAAGGCAACGACCTTCATAGATCGATACTGGACATTGGAAGTAACTTTCTGATAAGAAACAGATAGCCGCTCTACACTTTTCCACCGCTTCCATCCTCTGCGAAAACCACGCTGGACTGTCCGTATTTTTCTCGTCCTTATCAAACCATATATCTTCACTAAGATTGTTTTCCTTCAGCTGTCTAACAGTCTCGCTGACAAACTTTCTCTCTGAGAAACCAGCATCCGGAGAGTACGATATGTAGATGCACTTCTTCATCTTTTTCCCGTGAGTCTTACGCGCAGGTGCAGCTGGCGTTTTTGACTGAATCGTCTTTTCCATTTTCTTTGCTTCTTTCATGACAATTTGCTCAATATTTGCCGCCTGCACGGCATCGATGTGATCAGACTCCGATGGTCCTTTCGTTTTCTTGACAGTTGTGTCACTTTTGTTTTTCTGTACAGGTTCTCCGACTGTGTCCTTAGCCTCATCCATGTCGACCATATCTTCAGTGGGGCCGTTATCTTGTAGACCATTTTCGCGAGTTTCTTCTACGTTTGGGCCATCCTGGCCACCAGTTGCATCCCCTTCGCCCATTTCCCCACCCTTTACTGAGCTTTGATCGTTTTTATCGCCTTCAGCGGGCTGGTTGTCACTGCTAATATTATTTAGCTGCGAGGTTACAACAGGTGCATTAGTTGTTGTACCGTCGAGAGCCGGTTCGTCAGCAGGTTGCTCTTGTGACGTCGCTGTCTCAATATCTGTTTTTGTGTCAAGTTTACTGTTGTCAGCCACCTTACCGTCGTTTGTACTATCTTCTGGTTTCTGACTGTCAGCAACGTCCTGATCTTCGCCAGTTTTGCTCATTTTCAGCGCACAGTTCACGCCGTCCGTTTACCCGCCACCATGTACCAATGCCATACGCCGCATAGCTGTATGCTTAGAAACCAAACACTGCATATTACCTATGAATATTCAATTGCTTATTTTGGCTCGCCTATGAAGAGATTTTACCCCATCCGAATTTGTCAATGAGCAAAGGCACCAGCAATGTAGCTGCTAACTAACGACAGATTACGAAAAAGTGTGCTTTGGAGACATTCAAGACGTTAATCTGTGCCCTCATAATTTTCTGTACTGTTATACTTGGGAAATTTAAAAATAGCACAATTCAGCCAAAATTGTAAACAGGCAGCATCACATCCCGCTTCACGTAGCCGTCACGCTATGCTCTTCTTTCTAGCAAATACACTCCATGTGGGGAATATGCCGGCTTGAAAGTAGATCTCGTTTCTTCCCGCGATCATCACGTTGACAAACAGCGCCGCTCGCGACAGCTATGCCATTCAGAAACAGCCTGGTTCCCTGACCCATTTCCCCGGTAGAGGGCGTGGGGAAATATAGGGTGCGTTTGGGCGTACCGTTCTCGTCAGGAGAACATCCGACGGGGGCGAGCTTCCGATAGCTGTTCTTGTTCTTGACGACCAAACGACACACAGCCTCGCTTTGGCAGAACTTGGTACAAATGTGATTATAGTCACGGCAACAGACAACTTTCACGAAGGAAATCCTGTTCTGCTATATTTTAATCATCGTTCATACATAAGCTTTACCCAAAATATTACGTTGAAGACGTTTTTTGTACATTTGTACAACAGTTTACTCTCAAAAATTTTCGACAACTCTCCAAAAACGAAAAACATCAAATGTTTGGAAAGATCAAACTTGTAATAATAATTCACCTATCTCGACTTGTATCCTGAGACGTTTTTCATACAATAACAACATAGCACTGACATTTTCATTTCGCGCGGCTGGTTTCCGCCATCTTGTTCTCGTCTGCTCCCGGATCAGACCAGGGTTGTGTTCTTCGTTCTCGGAACAAAGATCGGCTATTTCCGGAAATGTAGCGAAGAGAATCGAGCGCGCTCGGCACATCCGAGCACCGTTCTTGTGTCGAGAACAGTGCGCCCAAACGCACCCTATATTTCCCCACGCCCTCTATCGGGGAAAATGGGTCAGGGAACCAGACTAATTCAGAAACAGCCAGGAATCGTTTTTAAAACAGGTGTAAGTAATACAATTCCTTGGCTCACAGTTTTCGAAGAACACATAGTTATAAACCAATGTAAATACAAATAAGTGGTGAAATTGGCTTCATTTTCACTGTTCTTTTAAAAACTTTCACTGGTTATGAAATGTACGGTTCTTCTGATTGGCCGATTGAGGATCACCAGAGAATACAACGTTTTGATTGGTCCATATATGCCGGGTGACCCCAAGGTCATGGGAATGGGGTTACCAGCAGTCGAAACATTGACAGAATATCGAAGCCAGACAGTACATCACCTTGACAAAATTCGGGAAAATCTGTCCACAGCAGATTTTGAAAACTGTCGGCTGCCTTTTGACAGAAAGATATCGGATGAGGACAAAATGTATCGCTCGTCATCTTATACATGGTAACCGTCGTGAGGAGTCGAAACGAGCAACACCTCATTGCAGCATCGCCTGAGTAAGGAACTGGGAACCAGACGACGCATCCATATTAATCTATTGTTTTGAACGTCAATTAACAGACAGTTTAATAACACTGTTCATAAAGTTACCGGAAAAAATGTCGTATTTCGTAAATACCCAAAACGCGGCAGCAGCAGCTATCTTCTTCACCATTGGACTATTTCTTTATATAATATTCGGAAACCCCAAAGACAAAAAGGTTAGTGTAATCTCATAATTTAACTTCAATATATATATATATATATATATATATATATATATATATATATATATATATATATATATATATATATATATATATATATATATATATATATATATATATGTATTATACATTGTATATATTGCTGTGCTATCAATCTGCTACTATCCTGGTATATTTCTTGTATGAGCATCATGCTTGAGTTTAATACCCACCACTACTAGATTGGTGGGTAGATAATTCTTTGGTCCAGTAAAGAAATGTGTTTTTAAACCTTTATGCACAGAATTTGCTCTCTTCTAATTTTTCCTGGCAATCACCATAAATTTCCATTCCTTTACAAATTATGTGTTGTGTTTAAGTAAGAAGAAGTATAAGTTTTTAAGGTATTTTGATATGGTCAAAGATGAAATATTTGTACAACAGTATGATATTGAAGTTTTATTACAATCTATGAATAATCCAACTACAACAACTTTCATCAAAAATTTTGTCATATTAAATTAAAATGTAAAATCAATAGCTCAGCCTATGCGGTATAAAAATAGTCTATGACACTTCAAAAATGTTCGATTGTATTAGTGACTGAGTCAGTATGAATAATGTTTATAAAAGTTTATTTTTGAGGGATGATTATGGGGTGATAATTTTTATGTAATGAGGAATTCCTGGTCACATTTGTAAGAGATCAGCCATCATACAAAATGGAAAATCACAATGAAAAATGTATGTTTTGTGTCTGACATTCAGTATTTGAAACCCTTTTGTCATCAATCTGAGTATAACTGATCGCTTTCAGTGATGTAATCAGAATGATGTTACAAGAAAGCAGGGCGACTTAGTTAAAGTGTCTGACATTTTCTCAGGTAGAAGCAGTACAGTCGTGATTTTGTGGTCCACGTGAAGGTACTGTTGAAAATACAAAGTAGGGTCCCAGATTCATGGTTTGTGTGATATACTTTGCTGCTATCACGTATTTGAAGCATGCACCCAGATTTATGACAGTGAGTGTCTCAGCTGATATGACAGCTTCTATACATGCTTAGTATGGGTGTGTAAGGTATTTAGGCAAACCGCAATTCTACTTCAAAGTTATCTATGCAAAACATGTCATCTGTGGTCAGATAACTGATAGGCAAGTCCAAGAGGGTAAAGGTCATTGTACTCTCATTGGATAGAAGTCTTTGTACAGCACCCAGACATTACATCACACCATATCCACGTCAACCCCTAATTGACTTGATTGTATTGTTGCCATGGATATCACTGTCACAGACATGTCTAGTGGTGTGTGAACCTGTTTATAGTTCAGACTATACCAAATTTGTGAGCTTTGGACCTTTGCAAGAAAACTGCCATGCAGCATTCAGTGATCATGTTTACAGGGCTAGAAATTATTTATTGCATTTATTGCATTTACTGATGCAATGCAGTTATGTAATTATGTAATTTCCCACTTGTACTAAGAGTACTGTACGTCACAACACTTTCTGACAGTGTATGTTGAGTACTAATAAAATGTTAATGTTAATGGAATTTACTTTTTTCCCTGGTAGTCCATTTTATGAAGCTGGTAGCCCAGTGACCATGGCTGGTAGCCCGCCCATGCATATTTTAGTTTAGGGATATTTTTTTCAATAACCAGACAAGAAAAAGGTATTTTTCAAGATTCTGCGCATGAAGTGAATTTGCTAGTCAGTTGAGATGTGAATATTTGCACATCTTTAATACCCAAAGGAAATAGGTATAATGGACAACAGTGATACTCAAAAGGTTGGTGACCTATTGACAAACCGTTTCATTCTCAGAGTTGTCTGCAAATTTTGATAGTCGTCCTGACAACCACCTCCACCATGTCAGCATGACTGTAGCAGGGCTACAAATAGACCGTGGACTTTCTGTACTCGGGAGGAGGCATAATTTCTATATCATTATGATTGATACATTTTGATCAAAATGCAGTGAAAATGCGTTTTTTATTGGCCATCATTTTCTGTGCCTGTCATCCAAGTACATCAATCAGATACTGAAACTTTGTTGCAAAGTTCCACTGCACTTTCATCTTTGTAATTTGCATAACAAATAGGGAGCAGTCAAACAGGCAGAGACAGATGCTATGTCCAGTGGCTGGGTTGACTGCATTTAGCTCGTCCCTAAGAGACGGACCAGACTAGACAGAGACATGGCATGCCCAGTACTGATTGAATTGCATATCCCAGGCTTTGGTAGTCTGTGTGGGTTACCATTTCATGGATTTTGGTAGCTGCAGGGAAAAGTTGGTAGTGTGTGGATGCGGGACTGCTGCTTATTTCGAGCCCTGGCTTTCTATGCAAGGCTAATATACCTGTTGAATCTTTTAACTTCACCAAAATAAAAATTAATGTGTCCTTTTGCATTATCACCATTTATCGTCGAGGATTTTGAAAATGTCACAGAAATATTGATACGATGATACCCCTTTTGATGAAATAGAATCTGCATAAACCTCTCTGTCACTTTGACTGAGCCAAAGTAATGTTTACAATGAGCACGGAGATAGTTTCTCACTACCTCCATGCAATGAGGTTCAGGCAATTTTTCATCCAGTTGATGGTGTGTTCATGTCATTTTTGCCTAACCTTACTCTTTCCGAGTTCAGTCAGTGCTAAATTTAGCTATTCTCTTCTGTGGCTAAATTTCACCCAGGGCCAGTGAAATTAATGTTTTTGAGCAACAGTGCAGTCCAGTGTGTGATAAATCTGTGACTTTTGGAGCTGATAAGTTTTGAAAGGAAGGTTTTGGTTTATTGGGAATATATTCAGTTTATAACTTTGTAGCGGGTAGTGGTGACCTTGAAATTGATTTTGTGATGGCCAAGGTCATGACCTTTTACATCCGGACCAGCGAAATGTCTACAAGGACTGTTAATGTGACTTCATGTTTATTCTGTAAGCATACTGTACTCCAGACATCAACCAGATTTTGCATATGTGTACATATACCGGTATGTATTTATACTTTTATTTTGTTTTTCCATAACGCAACCTTTCTTCTTGATTACATTCTGTAGAAAGACAGGCAAACTAGAAGACCGAGTCCTAATTCAGCCAACAGCGATGAACCTGAAATTGTCATTGTTGGGTCAGGTATCTTGGGTTCAGCGATGGCTGCTGTTTTGGGGAAACAAGGTCGACAGATCACAGTGATTGAAAGAGACCTTAGTGAACCAGACAGAATTGTTGGAGAACTCTTACAACCAGGCGGTTTTAAAGTACTGAAAAAATTAGGGTTAGGTGGTAAGTCAAGCTTTCATACGTAATGTAATAAAGTAATGAGCTAATACTTGCTTGTGCTCGAATGTGTTACTGTTCAAACAGTTTCCAGACTGAGTGCCATTGAAATTATGCCCAAAAGAGATGTTAAGCAAAATCTAACACAATATACAAAAGCATAAATTTTATTATGGTAGTTAAGATGCAAGGTATGAGTTTGTTTGATTAGAACATTAGCAATATTTAATTTGTTTTGAAAGAATAGTTTTCTGAAAGACAATGCTGTATTTTGGTGAAAGCTGTAAAGATAGATAATTAAGTGTACAAAATTGAAAACAGCATCTTGGCTCTTGACAGATTGCGTCAATGATATAGATGCCCATGTTACACGTGGATATGTGGTTCACAACAGGGAAACTAATAGTGAAGTACTTCTGAGTTACCCCTCGGACGAAGGTAAAGAAATGCAAACAGGAAGAGCATTCCATCATGGCAGATTCATAATGCAACTTCGAAAAGCTGCAATGGCACAGAAGAGGTAGGTTTTCATTTACACTGTTCTGGTTCTGTCATTGATAGGCCTAGACATAAACTGCTACCCAATGTCTTTCTCAGGATCATTTGCAAATTTTCAGTACAGTCTAAGGGGTGTCTGATGTTCACATCTAAATAAAGTAATAGCAATGTCTTATAAGCCCACATACCAAATTTGAAAATCTATTTAACAGAGGTTGTACTGCAGAGAAAACGATGCTTTGACCAAAAAAAATTCAAATTATTAAATTTAAACTTTCTGTTGTACTTAGCATATAGCCTAAGACTCTAGGAATCTCCATCAACAATTCACAGACTGATCACTAAATAGATGCTGCCTTCTGTTTCATCACAACTTCTCCATAGCCAGTGGCAATAATGGATATAGAGAGAGATAAAGAAAGATACAGCAAATAAATAAATAAGTAAATAAATGAATGGCCTAGTTCAGGTTTCATTAAACTATGATGAAATTTGTATATATTTAAAATAATTAGTGTAGGTCAAAATTACCTATTCAAAAAACCCAACTGTTAAATGCCATTTGAATCATAGTCCCACAGAGATGATTTCAACATTCACAATCAGGGCAATATTTAACCTTTTTAACCCTTTGAGTGCGGCAATCTTTTTCCACCAAAATTTTGGTGCAATATTTTACCAGTTTTCATGAATTTTCCTGTAATTTTTTAATAATTTTGGATCAAAGGGACATAACATTTCATTGCCTACAGTTTTTGATCAAAATTTGGGGAAAACCTGGGGAAAAATTGTTTAAATCTAAATTCTAGCTTCCCTACTTGAACAACAAACTTAAGTGGAACAACATACTAACACACAAAATCAATCAACCATTCAACATGTCTCACCAATCAAAAATGAATTTTAAGCAACTGATGAAGAAAACTCTGTTTTCGAAACGTAGCGCCAAAGGATCACGGTGTCATATTAGTCTCTCCGCTCCAGTGCGGATTAACATCAAGACACGTAGATTACAGGTACATCTCGCCATGGCTAATCAACAATTTACATAAAACAGCCAAACATGACATACACTTACAATATACACAATATCATACACAAAATGCAAACAACCCAGATCTGACCATCTTCCCATGGGTATGGCATTGTCCACTCACCCACGCTCAAACCAGGCTGTGCGTATTTACATAACTTTTGTTTATACTGAGTATCCTTGCATAAACTATGAATCACTTATAATAAACTGTCGACTGTCAGATTTTGTGTTGCTGTTTACTACTGTGTTACTGTGAGTGGACAATGTGGGGGCCATACCTGTCCGAAGATGGTCCCCTCCATATCACATGATGCAAGCTCCAAGCTTGGAGCTTTTTTCCCATGATTCAAATTACATGGGCAACTTCCTGTACTATTTTTATCGGTTTTTGTAAAAAAACGCGCGAGTTATAAATGGCAAATATAGCTTTTCCGGGGTAAATGACCATAAAGCTAGCACATATGTAAAAATCATCCTTGGTGAACTTCCCCTTTAATAGGGTAAACCGTTTTACAAAATTAGCTTGGAGACCATGACATGATTAAGCCATTTATGATTGTTGTGTGTTTTGTTTCTGATTTACAGAAATAGTTTAGGACTTTGGAATGTTCTCTCCCCTTCTATGGTGATCTTTAATTAGTTGTTAAAAATGAAAAAGAAAAACTGATCAAATAAATTAAATTTTTGTTCCCTGGCATCTCAAGTGTGTAATGTGTCTGTGGTCATAGGTACTGGGTGGAGCTCATATAAATATAGCCTAGACCCTATTTCTTCACTTTGGCCTCCGTGCCCCTCCAGTGTGGCCGGAGGAACGGAGGCCAAAGCAAAGGCCTCCTGGCCCCACCCCACCCTCTTTGGGGTTGCACACATGCCTTGCTCAGTTTCACTCTGCACAAGGCTGTACCCTCCTGTTCTTTCATTTTTACCCTTCTATACTCAAAAACTTTCACAGCCCTGCTCTCCTGTACTGTCCTCTTTCAGTGTGAAATTCATTGAAGGTACTGTGAGCAAAATTCTTGAAGATGATGGGAAGGTTGTTGGTGTTACTTACAAAGATAAGGAAACTGAGGAAATAAAGGTAAGACTTTGGAAAGTGTAGATATTTTTCTGGTCCAGTAATTTGTCACATCTGTGTAAAGAGAAATGTGCCCTCTAAGCCTACTTAGCATGCCATGACTCATGAATATTCACTGTGACTCATGAAAATTTTCAGTTGAATAGGAAATTAAACATTGTGACACAAGAAAATTTCACAATTTTTTCAATTGACTCAAAAACTTCCTGAAAACTCTTTTGTTAGAGGGCACACTTTTGTTACTTTTGTTAATTGTTACTTGATACTTTTTCTGCCAGGGGTTTTACAGTTCACACTGATTAGAGTGATAACGGTTGAAAGTCAGCCAAGCTTTTCGTAAATGTACAAATCAAATAACCTTTCATTAGTTTCAGTTGATTGAAGATTGGAAGTCATATGCCCATTACCTATGAACATTCAGAGCGTGGATGTAAATTTTTGAATGATCATAACCACTCTTACTTTAACTGAAGTTTTTTTGAACATGAATTTCTTATACTTTTGAAGTATAAAAGAACTTTGCCACTTCAGTTCAGTATAACAAGAATTATCACTTTTTGCAGAATCTACTGCTGATCTTGAAAACTTGAAGTGAGATCGATCATGATGGTCATGAATTGTTACAGAATTGTCTAACTGTGAGCTTATAGGAATAACTAGAGTTTATAGCATATATGCCCTGATAGGTTAAACCTGGAATTGGAATGGACCACTGTACAAACAAAACCACGTGCATAAACGTGCACAGAACTACATGTATTTCTGTACACATTTGTACATGTTGGTTTGTTTTTACCGGCATCACTTCATCTCTTGGACATACAGAGCTGCAGAACACTGTACATAATTTTTGTTGCAGAGTAGAGCCATTGCTTTGACAGGGTGGGACACTAACTAGATCTGAAATTCAGTTTCAACAAATATATGGTAGATTTTTTGCGACGAAAGTTCGGTATGGCCCACTAAATGAAAAGAGGAACAGTAAATTGAGAACATCAAATGTATGAATATACTTGACAAGCTAAAGCTCATTCATATCTGTAGTTGTAGTAATTTCAAAATTATCTTCATCAATACAGGAGGTCTACGCTCCCTTGACGATTGTTGCGGATGGTTGCTTTTCAAGATTTCGTAAGAATCTAGTCAAGACGTCGGTGAAGACCTCATCTCATTTTGTTGGCACACTATTGAAAGACTGCCCTCAGTTTGCTCCTCACCATGCTGAAGTGGTTCTCACCAATCCATCTCCTATACTCTTTTATCAAATTGAGTCACATGAAACCAGGGTGTTGGTTGATATCAGAGGTACCATGCCAAGAGATCTTAAAGAGTACATGTTGGAACATATAGAACCACAACTTCCAGGTTGGTCTTAGTTTTCAACTGGTATTCCTGTAACTGAAAATGTACAGATTTTGTGAGTGGTAGAGTAGAACTAATTTCCAGGACATGTTTTTAACCATCGAGTTTGTGATATTCCTCTGTATCAAGAAACTTGCACATCATCATGTCACAATTTTTCTGCTCATAGTCAAGTTGAAAATCCAATATTTGCAACCATAAGATAGTTTGTATCAAAAAAACAGAGACAAGATACATGAGTAGATACATAATAATTTCTCTTTCTGACTGATGAATTTCTCCTGAAATTAAACTTTTTGTTGTAGTTGGCCCGATAAAACAGCAAAGTAGCTTGTGTACAACATGAATATATAAAAAATGCCTTTTGAAACATTTTATGTGATGTACTTCATTTTACATCACATAAAATGTATCAAATGTAGCTATAATGTTACAGCATGCAAATAGTCATATAGGACTCATCTTAGCAATGCGCAAATGACAACATACACCCTTTAAAAGATTCATTGGTCTCAGGGTACATGTATATAATGGTCCTTTATCATATTAGTGGAACAACTAGTTCACTAGCTTATGAATTAAAATAGACATTGTCTGTTTGTAGCGTCTTTGAAATGTAGTATTTTAGTACCATTGGTCAGTTTTTGACATCTAAATTATGTGTGAATATTGCAAAATTGAAAAATTGGCTTTTTCAGAGATATTTAAATGTTGATCGCCCACTGCATTTCACATTCCAGACATCATTTAGTAGATCCTAACATTCGTATTCAGAGCTCGAGATAGCCATACAGATGCTATCACACTCTTAAACCTAGTGTCACACGTGGTAAAGAGGCTTAGGTGTATGTCTCACATTCATATCATACAACAGGGTACAACACAAATAATAAATTTAATTTGTCTTCCTTTTATTCATATTTTCAGATCATCTGAGGGAACCTTTCAAAGAGAGTATCCTGAATGGCCGTATCCGTAGTATGCCTAATAGCTTTCTACCACCTGCCCCTGTGGAGAAACCAGGTGTTTTGTTGTTAGGAGATGCCCTCAACATGAGGCATCCACTTACTGGTGGTGGCATGTCAGTTGCATTCAATGATGTGTTTCTGTGGAGTAACCTATTGAAAGATATACCAGATCTTGGTAAGGAATTTGCCATCCTTATCTCGTGTGAAATGAATTTGTGCGCACTCATAGAACACATCATAGACACAATAGAACAGTACAGTCTTGTCTTTTCTGTAAATTACCTCAATTTCTATTTATATTCAGGTTCTTTTTGAAAATTTACACTGCTTGTGTATAAATATGCATATCAACTGAGATTCCAAAAGGTACAGTTTGTAATTTGTGCATTGTGAGGAGTGTGTTCTGTCATTCTATGCTGGCGCTTGGCAAGAAAGGTTCTATGGCCAAGCACAGGGACTGACTAGAATAAAAGTATCAAAACTAATCCATTTTCCTGTCATGAATGCTGTACTAATAGATTACAAAATACCAGATATAAGGCCATTCTCTATGGTATATACCTATTTATGCATGGTCATAAGGGTTTGCCAAAACTTACATTAATTCTTTTATTCAAAACAGAACACCACAGAAGCAGGTGGACATATACTTGCCTTAAGAAATTGACAGAAGAATTTTGCCTTTAAATACCAGACAGTGAAAGGGTTGTTGTCCTTCTTTGAATTGTCTGTTGCTTCTACTTCCCAGGCAGTTTTAGACTATAATTTCTTTAATTTCTGCATATCTAATGAAACTGTCAAATTATTACATTTCGATTTAGTCTTATTCCCACTCAAAAATCAAGACAAACTCAGTCTATTAAAATCATAACATTTTTTATTGTTTTTTAAATGTACAGGTGACTGGGATGACATGTCTAAAGCTCTGAGAAAGTTTCATTGGCAAAGGAAGAAGAACCACAGCTTTGTTGTGAATGTCCTGGCTCAGGCTCTGTATGAGCTCTTTGCAGCTAGAGATGGTATGTACTTAAGAATTTTACTGTCTAATTGTTTATCTTGAAAATAATTTTACAGCAAACCATTTGAAAATTGAACAACCATTAGATGAATGCATAGTAATGTAACATTGTCGTCATAAGGCAAAAAGAAAAAAACCGGGTGTTTCTGCTAACCACACCTACTCTGTTTAAATCCTCCAACTCTAAACTGATTCTCAGAAATCAGGCATGAATTTGATGTTTTTTGATGGCTCACACTCAAATAAGAATAAGTTCATGACCAACCTACCCTATTTACTTGGGGCTTGATATTCATATTTTTTTATTTTGCCTCATCATCATCATCATCATCATCATCATCATCACTGCTTATCATTGTTTCAGGGTTGGGGGTCGGGAGGGGGATTGATCCTAAAAACTTACAATTGCACAAACTTGATTCTTTCAGAATAAGCTGTTATCAGTATTAACAGATAAAAAGGGAATTTGTACAGAAACATTTTGGACAAAATGATGTTGAACCTAGGATGTTATTGTCCCATATCTTGTAAAGTTGACATACTTTTATGGAATCCATTTCTACAATGTACAAGACATTGAATGTTTGAACTCAGCGGATAAAATCACCCACACAGCAAATGTTATTAAGGTTGATACATTTGATACAGTAAACTTTCTGTTTTTTCTCTTTCTGTATTCTGTAGATGCATTGATGGATTTGAGAAATGCTTGCTTTCAGTATTTCAAACTAGGTGGTATGGCTGTGTCAGGGCCTGTTGGATTGCTATCCATGTAAGTACTACTCTCAGGCACAGAGAAGTGTGAATTATGCAATGCAATGGTACTGTTATTTGATGAAAGTGTTGGCATTTTGTGTAAGTCTGTGTATGTGAACAGCACACATCACTGCTGTATTCAGCAAAATTTATCAGTGGGCAAAAAACTATTTCTTTCAAAGGAGATACAAAAATATCAAAGATTTTTAGTCATCCTTCCAAATTTTGCATTGCTACATTTTCCTGATCTTATTTTCAGATGAGCATGCTCAAAGAGTTACATCACAACTGCTATGATCATTGATTTGTTAGCTCTGTGGCAACTCCAAGAAACAAAAATTATCATTAAAAATTCAGCTAATTTGAAATTAAATTTCTGAAACCCCAGAGCCTTGTAGAAATTTGATATCCCAAGTTAACTTTTCAATTACTGTATCACAGAAAATGGTATAATGCTAGTGCTAGAGGCACTTGCAGTGTCAGGAATTGTGATGTCATATGTCCTCACCGCTACTGTGATCACAAGTTTGGAATTTAAATTATTTCTGTTTTTCATGAATTTTCAGATTGAATCCAAAACCAGAGATTCTGATCGGCCACTTCTTTGCTGTAGCGTTTTATGCCATCTACTTCTCCTTCAAGATGGAGCTGTGGTGGAGCAAGCCCAAAGCCCTCTACAAGTCAGGGCTGATATTCCATAAAGCCTGTACTGTCCTATTTCCGCTGATCTGGTCAGAGTTGCACTCTGTCTTCAAGTACAAAACAAACTGAGGTGTTTCACTGCAGTTCTCTGTGGAAAGTTAGGACAAAGGAAAGAATTAAGAAACATTACGACCCAACAGCGCCCTCTTGTGACAAGAGGAGGGAGCTGTCTATTCCAATGCTTATCCATATGAGACTCATATCCCTGATTCATATCCTGTCAAGATGAAAACATTATATTGAGTTTCCTGTCATAATGATATGAGAATTACAAATCAATATTTTGTAAATCCCAACTTTTTTTACCAATGATTATACTTCTGTTACGATGCAGATCAAGACAAATTATTTACTGTACCCTGCAGAGTGGGTGATATACCTTCACTGAGTGTGGTAAAGATGTCAGAAAGATGTATTTTATCACATTATATGCTCTGAAGTTGGTAGTACAGTCTCAATAGTATTCCTACAAGATTGAGATACTTGTGTTTTCAATGAAATGTGCAATCATGTTGTCCTATCACATCCCGATATGTCAACACATACATTGTAAATGGATAATATGATCCCAGTGTTTTGTAACCAACTTAAAACTTTCCATCGAAAGGAAAGTTTCTCAACAATTGGTGAAAAGAAATTTGAACAAATTTTTTGTATAATTCATCAGAAAACTTCAGTGATACTAGCATGTCTTCTTCTGTATTCATCCATGGAATATTTGTGGTCCATATTACTTTCTGTCAAGGCAAACTGATTGGTTTTCACATTGGTGAAATGAGTTATCAGAACCAGAATGGTCTGCTTCACAATGACTGTCACCTGTGAAATTATATCTTAAAAAGCCCTGATAAAATAGTTTCTCTGTTACTACATGGTAGATATCCTTTGTAGCATTAGGATTCTATTGTTTATCTAGACTTTTCATAGACTGAATCAATGCACATGATGCTTCCCTATATATGCTCATACGCTTTACTTATTTCTGCAACTTCCAAAGGCAATGCAAAAATTTGTCAAGATTTTCACCGGATATGAATGGAAAAATCACCCAAAATATGTTCAGTTAACTTAGTATTCAGTCTTTTTTTAAAATTGTCTCAACTATTTACACTTGTTAATTGTATTATGTTAAGGAATATTTATGATAAACAAACTCAAAGTGTCCTCCTTTTTGTAGATCCTGCACCCAGTTCCTTTGGCGATTTCGTAAAAAAAGCCAATGTTTTTGAGTCCATATTTGTAGTTACGGGAAACTATCCGAATAAGGGCTATCACTTTATAAGCAACAGTTCTGTGTCTCATATAATTTTTGGGCTATACTCTGTACTACCAGTTAAACTATTATGTGTGCTATTCACATCCTATAACATTCCACATTTTTATACATAGGAATCTCCTGTATATTCAGTGAATCAGTGTCTTCTTGTGCCAGTAAATGAATCACAACTGGTCATGAACCAGAACAGTGTCTTTTTTGAAGAACTTTCTGTACGACATTGTTTTGCTGCATTGTTGCTGATACTGTGTTTTTAATTGATTTAAATCATGCCAGAATAATATTAATGTGCAATTTTGCTGAAATACTTTGAAAAAGAGATCTTCCTGCTTGATAATTATGAGCAACTGTAGATTAGTGAAACATTGTAATGGTAGATTATTTTACAAGGTTTCAACATTTTAAGGGGTCATCTAGACGATTGACCTTAACCAAAATCAACTCAAACTCTAAGACTCCGTAAGCTAGTTTTAAATAATTAACCTTTCAGTTTTTTTCCACTGATCTGCTGTTTTGCTAAGTTTTTTTAGTTTTTATGGAAACTCAAATGAAAGTAGCAACATAGTAATTTATGTCTATGGCTTGCCATCTGACTGTACATTTCTAAGTAGCCATTTAATACAAAATACTTACAAATGATATCAACATGAACTTTCATTCCTCCTGCATGGTTGTCACCATAGTCTCTGTAAGGAAGACTGTGTTTTTCTACTTAATATTAATAGCTTCTTCAGTACTGCCTGCTGGACTAGATTTCTTTTGCACAAGAGAAATTTTCCAACAAGGAAAATTTGTACTGATATTCCAGTATATAACATTCTCTCACGTTTCTTGACCACATCACAATTTTGTCATCTCTGGTTTCTTACACAAATCTCATTTTCAGGAACTATTCTAACAAGATAACACCACTTTATTAAGAAACGCTGGCACAGAACTGTTATTGACAATGGCAGTACCAGTGATCAGTGCTCCTTGTGAGACAAAAATCAAATTGGCATGTGTTATGGGTGCAACAAGATGCAGGAAGTGATAAAATATGAAGTTGGAAAATACCTAGCTAAAGAAATCGAGAAATATACCGACAAAGTTAGAGATTTATTGTACAAGAAGTGTAGTATTATTTAAGCAAAAGTGCAGCAAAAATCTTGTATTATTCATGGCCTGTAAAGTACTTTGTGCAGCTTATGATAGCATATAAGGTGTTAGATGTAGCTGATGTACTGGTTAGTGTGTTATTATCATGCTTTGTGTCAGTTTAATATTGACGACAAACTTTATACAGGCAGCTCTACATGATACAGTATGTGCTCCATGAGTTCTAATATCAGATATGAATAAAGCAATTGCACGATGATGGTCTGCTAAGAGAAATATATCACACAGTGATGTCAGAATAAGTTATGGTGCTATGGAACCTCATTGTAAACTGACAGTGGCTTTCAAATTTCAAACTTTGCTGGTGTAATGACAGACTAAAATTTTTCATGATATGTCTTGATACATCAGCATCAAATCTACTTAAATGAAAGATAATTCTGGCAATCTGAGGTAGATGTAGTGATGTAATTTGTAGGCTGTGTAAGAAGCATATAGTTAGATTCAAAATAATAATTTTGTGACCGTGTTGTGTTATTTACTGCAGTACACAACTAGAATGGTAATTCAAGTGTTTCAATGACACTTTGAGCAAACCTTTGCCCAGGTAGTTGTAGCAAAACACTTCAAATTTAAGGAAGTCTGTGCCACAGTGAGCAAAGTTTTCTTGCACTTCATCATAAGATATGCTTTTCATCACTTATTGTTGAATAGAAAAGTAACAATCATAGATCTGTTATTAGTATTGCCAATACTCTGATATCAGTGTAACACAACACTAGTGTCTGTTTCCTTTGTGTAGAGATCACAACTATATCAATGGCACTCTCATTCTGATGTTTGCAATATGCCTCATGTGGTTGCTGTACTTTCATAGTCTTATTAATAACCCACCGATTTCTGGATGATTTCTTGGACAGGATTTTTCTCACATAATTATCAAAAGTCAGTATTTTAACAGAGACATGACAATTGTACCTATCTGCTTGATGTCATTTCATTTGGTCACTGTTTTGGTCAGATTTTGTCAATAAAATAAAGCTTTCAACCATATTCAACTGGTCATGAGTGTAAATAAGATGATTAATGAATGGTATAGCCTTGACAATGCTGAAGATATAATGTTTATGAATCAGGTAGCTACACAGACCGTGTATTTTCAACCAACATTTGTCTGTTGAGATCAAATGCAAAAATTTAGATCTTTGGCGAAGATTGCTGGATACTGCTATCACTTGCATTGAGAAATCACAATATAGTAATAATTACAGTGGTATTAATGTTACTTTATTCAAAGTTACTTTTAATCTACAGAAATGTAATCAGTTGTAGCTGGGTTGCTTTCAAGTATCAAAACAGTATCCCAAGTTGTCTTTTTGGACACCGTGGTGCGAAGCACCAAAGGTGTCCTATGTTGCCACAATGTCTGTGTGTGTGTCCGTCTGTTCGTCTGTCCGTCCGTCCGAAGACAGATTTTGTTCCACTCATAACTTAAGACCCTTAGGTCCGATGTCATGCAATTTGGTATTTGGTATTATCATGATGAGACTTAGATCTGATTAGATTTTGGTGGGTGTGGCTTATTAATTAATTGCTCATTTGCATATTTCATGACTTTTTTCGTTCACGCAGATATCTCAGAGACGCCTGGAGCAATTTCGTTCAAACTTGGTAAAAGGATAGTACTCTACCTCATACAGATGCACGTTGATTTGTTTCACAATGCGATCAAATTTGGCCGTGTTAGAGGACTTTTTAGTTTTCACCTCCATAGACTCCCATGTTTAAGGCAGTCCATAGACTCCCATGTATAAGGAAGTCCATAGACTCCCATGTATAAGGCAGTCCATAGACTCCCATGTATAAGGCAGTCCATAGACTCCCATGTATAAGGCCAAGAAAAATAAAAATTTAGTTTCTCATCGTATTCATATTGCAAAAAGGATGCAGTGACACAGTTTTTAGTCCCAACAGATAAAGTCCAGGGGGCTCATAGATTGGGTCATGTCAGTCCGTTAGTCCATCCATGTGAGTCCATCCGTTCACGCAGATATCTCAGACGCTTTGACAAAATGTCACGTGACCTTTGACCTCAAATATACATATTTGTCCATAACTCGGTAACCACAAGTGCTAAACCTTTCATATATGGTATGATGGGACACCCTATGACGCCACATATTGTACCTCATTAATTATGTGCATATCTAATTTTGAGCAAGCCAATAGAGCTAGAGGTCTGATTTTTGGTATATATGGATAACTTAGCAATACAATATTTTTGACCAAAATGTCATGTGACCTTGGTGACCTTTGACCTCAAATATACATATTGTCCATAACTCGGTAACCACAAGTGCTAAACCTTTCATATATGGTATGATGGGACACCCTATGACGCCACATATTGTACCTCATTAATTATGTGCATATCTAATTTGAGCAAGCCAATAGAGCTAGAGGTCTGATTTTTGGTATATATGGATAACTTAGCAATACAATTTTTTTGACAAAATGTCATGTGACCTTGGTGACCTTTGACCTCAAATATACATATTTGTCCATAACTCAGTAATCACTAATGCTACACCCTTCATATTTGGTATGATGGGACACCTTATGACGCCACATATTGTTCCTCATTAATTATGTGCATATCTAATTTTGAGCGAGCCAATAGAGCCAGAGGTCTGATTTTTGGTATGTACGGATAACTTAGCAATGCTATTTTTTTGACAAAATGTCACGTGACCTCAATTACCTTTGACCTCAAATATACATATTTGTGCATAACTCAGTAACCACAAGTGCTACACCCTTCATATTTGGTATGATGGGACACCTTATGACGCCACATATTGTACCTCATTAATTATGCACATATCTAATTTTGAGCGAGCCAATAGAGCTAGAGGTCTGATTTTTGGTATATAGGGATAACTTAGCAATACAATTATTTTGACAAAATGTCACGTGACCTCGGTGACCTTTGACCTCAAATATACATATTTGTCCATAACTCAGTAACCACAAGTGCTACACCCTTCATATTTGGTATGATGAGACACCTTATGACGCCACATATTGTACCTCATTAATTATGCACATATCTAATTTTGAGCGAGCCAATAGAGCTAGAGGTCTGATTTTTGGTATATAGGGATAACTTAGCAATACAATTATTTTGACAAAATGTCATGTGACCTCGGTGACCTTTGACCTCAAATATACATATTTGTCCAAAACTCAGTAACCACAAGTGCTACACCCTTCATATTTGGTATGATGGGACACCTTATGATGCCACATATTGTTCCTCATTAATTATGCACATATCTAATTTTGAGCGAGCCAATAGAGCTAGAGGTCTGATTTTTGGTATATAGGGATAACTTAGCAATACAATTTTTTTGACAAAATGTCATGTGACCTTGGTGACCTTTGACCTCAAATATACATATTTGTCCATAACTCAGGAACCACAAGTGCTACACCCTTCATATTTGGTATGATGGGACACCTCATTAATTATGCACATATCTAATTTTGAGCAAGCCAATAGAGGTAAATGTATGATTTTAGTATATAGGGACAGACTATAGGATAGAAATTTTTTGACAAAATGTCATGTGACCTCGATAACCTTTTACCTAAAATACACGATTATGTCAATAAATAAGTAACCACAAGTGCTATGTCCTTTATATTTAGTAGGATGGGAGACCTTATGACAACACATGCTTTACCTCGTTAATTATGCCCATATATAATTGTGGGCAAGCCAATAGAGCTAGAGGTCTGAATTTTGGCATATATGGATTAATTAGCAATACAATGGGGTTTTTTTTCAAAATGTCACGTGACCTTGATGACCTTTGACCTTGAATATGCATATATATGCATAACTCAGTAACCACAAGTTCTTTACGCTTCAATTTTGATAGGATAGTAGACCTTAAGATGTCACATCTTGTACCTCATTTATTATGCACATATGTATTTCTTGGCAGGCCAATACAGCTAGAGGTCTGATCTTTTTCCCGATTTAGAACCATAACTTAGACATGCCTCATGTTTCAAAATGGGAACAATGACATAGACCTATGTGTCCATAGATCTGAACATATACACTCCAGTGATACTTCTTAATGACCTCATTTCCCTGCCCCATCAAGACTAATACTCCTATTACAAGTGGGGACTATGTCATTGTCAATGACTTGTTACTTCTAGAATATACAGAATATTATCTCACATAGTGAGTGTCTGAATATTATTCTGAATTGTATTCTAAAGCACATTCTGAAAGGACTCTTCTGGAATATACAGAATATTATCTCACATAGTGAGTGTCTGAATGTTATTCTGAATTGTATTCCTAAGCACATTCTGAAAGTAACTCTTCTGAAAATTTCACATTCTTTGCCACTGCACCATCTCCCTAATACATACTGATGACCAACGGTGTCCACTCAAGTCTCACTTTGATTATAACTTACAATTGAACTTTCACTGATATTCAGAGAAGATATCTCCAAACATGGTGCACGATGATGTTAACTATAGGTGTTAACCCTTTCCCAAACCACTCTGTGATGCACCATCATAACATGTCTTTCAAATAAAATCTTGATTGATATTGAAGCTGTAAACAAAGCTGCTTATCATGTTTACTTATCGCAACAGTTTGACATTTTGAAAATAATGATGCTTTCAAGTGAGTTTGCAAACTGATGCTGATCTTTTTATTAATTTACATTTAATAAAAGCATCAGACACAGGAAAAAGGGAATTCTGTTTCAATCTTTAACAGAAAAACACTTCACCTTAAAGACGTTAGTTTGTTTAACATCATATGATAATTGAACTAATCATCGGCAATGATTGTCATTGTTATTAGGAATATACAAATGCAAGTTTAATGACGATTGGCCAATCATGATATTGATCATACAACTCCAACATGGCAATGATCTGATCCTGTTCTTTTCTCTGGCAAAGATGGATTTCAAAATTAAGTAAACAGTAGTGAAGAATTAAACTGGCTACTTCATCTCAAGGATTTCATCCTAGCTCATAGAAACTGAACAGAATTATATCATCCCCTTCAACAGAGGGTGAATTTTACTATCAGTTATATGGGGGAAGATGCAAAGATCGCCTACCATTTAATGCCATCATCTTTAGTGACTAATCAGCATTTCCACTGGTAAAGTTGATTCCAAATAAATATTTTTGCCCACCACTAAAGTAAATTAATAAATAAGGCCGCGTTAAAAAAAATGGTGAAGGGGGGGGCTGGAGGAATTCAGGGGGGATTCGAAAATTTTTGGGGTAGTCGAGGGGGGGACTTGAAAGTTTTGCTCTGCCTATAGGGGGGGGACCTGAAAATATTTTGACTCCCAACATTTTGATGTCGTCCAATGGTTCTAATGTTAGTAATAATTAAACAAAATCTAGAACCGTTTTGTCACATTTTATGTCTTTTATAATCTCGAAAAAATCTAAAAATGTATGAATGCCATTAAATTTTCGTAAAACAAGTTGGCCTTGTAATGGGGCAGGAGCTGCAACTGTTGATAATTTTTCAATATTTCTATGCAATGTATCAAACACAGTTTCTTGGTGTCTCTCTACAGCATGCTGAAAAACACAAAATTCAGTTTGTCAACAAAGCCCGTTTGTCTAAATATTGGTGATAATTGAATGATACAAATGCACGGTACACGTAGGCTGTATTGGCAAGCTGAATATTTGACAGCTCAACATGCTGTAGGGAGTAGAACAAGAACGCAATTGTATAAACTGAACAAAAATATTGTCAAAATAAAAAGTTAATACAACTACTGCCCTGCTACTACATACTGGCAGTGACAGTGATATATAAGCTAATATATGTAGCTCTGACTCTGATGTAGTTTAAGAAGAGTTTTGGTCACAGGACACTCAATTGACAGTGAAACATACATCTACTTGTACACAAGATCCAGCCAGACAGCAACACATAGAAGACTAGGGGAATAACAGTTACCATGGATTTTTGAATTCTGGCATATGAGAACAATCAAATATTCTAGAAAAAAGATGGGGTCACCATACTTGATCTTATACAAATGTATCATGAAAAGTCAGTTTTTCTAAAATCACTTAAAATCAATATATAAAACCATTCATTTCAAGTTCAAGCAGTGAATGAAATTTTCACATCTCATTGTACCAATAACACAAAAGTAAAACTTTGAACAGTAAACACTCGAATTTTGATGGAAAAATGTGTGACTAAATGGAATCATTTATTTTTTATCAAAATTGCCATTATTACACCCAAAATTTCTGAGATTAAAACATTAATATCATGGAATATTTTAACCTTCCAGTATTGTCAATTTTGTAAAACATAAGTGGCATCTAAGTTGAATAGGCCTATGTCTTGTACTTTTGAAAAGAAAAAGTCAGTAGGTCACTGTGCTCATTTTTTCACAATTTGGTTAAACATAGCTAGGAATACACAATTTTCATACTCTCTCATGATTGTCATTTTGTGTGCTTTTCAGCTGGTGCCATTGAACTGGCCAGAGTTGGATAAACTCAAGTCGGCTTAGACTGATAAATCCAAAAAGTCCACCGATGCATTTAAAAATGAATCAATTTAAGAACTTGCCCTAGGTATATGGCTCTTCAACCTGCTGATGAGAGGTGTTGAACATCCGCGTGCAGAATGACACATTACATGTTTATTTTTACTCTGCGTGCATTCCTAATAAATATGCGGCTATGGTAATTTGAGGGGGGGGATTTGAAAATTTTTGAGAGTATTGAGGGGGGATCTGAAAAAAAATTAGATTTCAATCGCAAATCCTCCAGCCCCCCCCCCCCCTCCCCCCCCCCCACCATTTTTTATGAACGCGGCCGTACTCCTGCCGAGTTTATCCTTGCTAGATTTATTTTGAAATTTGTGAACAAATTGGCAGTTGAATAAAACTATTCAATCTTTTCATATTTACATGTATATTTAAACAATCTTCTTTTGTAACTTGTAAAATCTTATCTGAGTTTGAAGGGGAACTTCACAAAGCTTTGACACAGTAATTTCACATTGCTCAAATGTCAGAGTAAAGCAAATACACAGATTGTTCTTCCAAGAATATCTCATACATCAGGAACTAATGTGTCGTGGTTTGCCATGGTTTTGGTTTCCTATCCATGGTGGACTCCAGTGGTGATGTGTTTGTTGGTTGAATATTCAATTCCTCAACTCCAGGCAGAGGTTCCCCTTTTTCAATCTTCTGCAACAGGTCAAAGAAAGATGACGGATATTGTGGTCCTGTTTCATTGACCTGAGAAGATGAACATGCCTCTGGCTCAAGCTTTGACTCCTCAAGCATTGCACCTGTACTTGTTGCCTTGACTACATCATCCTTTGTATCCATGGAATTATCTTGTAACCACTGTTCATATTCACTGAGAGATACTTTGTGATGAAATCTGTTGAAATGAGAAAGATATCAATGAGTTGATGGCAACTGTAATTTGAATATCCTACTTTTTAGCTATATAGACTATAGTCTGTAGAAGCTATTGGGATGGGTATCCGTCCGGCGTCTGTCGTCAGTCTGTATGTATGTATGTATGTCCGTTTGTGAGACGTCCGTCCACTCAAATATTTTGAGAACCACAGTACAGATTTGATATTTGTTGTGTAGATGAAAATATGATTTTGAGAAACTTTTTTTTTGATGTTGTTGAAAATATGCAAATTAGTGCCAAAAAAGGTGTTTTTGGTAAAAAATCTTCTTCTTCATAAAGGCTGGTCAGACAGCTTTGTTATTTGGCACACAGGTCCCTAGGGATAACCCAACTTAGATTTGTTCAAATTGTGATGAAATATGCAAATCTGTATTTTTAAGGAATTTTTTTGTCATTTTTGGTCAAAAATTTATTTCATCAAAACTGCTCGTCTGACAGTTTTTATATTGGTATACAGGTCCCCACAGATGAACTATAAAATATGATATATTGAATATATGGCAAAATCTGCAATTTTGTATTTTTGGTGCAATTTTTGCCATTTTTGGTCAAAAAATGTGTTTCTCAAAAACTACTTGTCTGATGCCTTTGATATTTGGTATACAGGTTCCTAGGGGTTGTCTTAGTGTGATATATTGAAATTTGATGAAATCTTCAATTTTTGTATTTTTGGGTCAATTTTTGCCATTTTTGGTCAAAATATTTGTTTCTCAAAAGTTACTCATCTGATAGCTTTGATATTTGGTATACAGGTTCCTAGGCTTTATCTTAATGTAATATATTGAAATTATGATGAAATCATCAATTTGTATTTTTGCAGCTAATTTTGCCATTTTTGGTCAGGCCATCCTGAAATGAGCTATCAAAGATATCCACCTTCTTCATCAATACATGTGTCACAAAAAGTTATTCTCTACATAACACAGCAGAGCTCTGTCAACTGTTGGGTCACTTGTTTTTTCAAAACCGCTGGTCAGACAGCTTTAATATTTGGTTTACAGGTCCCTAGGATGACCTTAGTGAGATAATTTCATACAGTCAGGAAATACTTAATTTTGTATCCATGTCTATAGTAGCTTCAGGGACTTTGGTCCTATGTTCTTGATATTAAAGTCATGATTGCCAAGTTTACCTCAGCGATCATAAAAAGGAAAGACTGAATATCACATGCAGGTTCCTGTTCCGGTAACCTTGTCAACAGACTTGCAACTTCAACATTTGATATTGCAATTATGAAAAAAGCTGACGAGCACTACTGATGAACAATATGTGGGCTATTTAAGAATATACACACTTCATGTATGAAGAATAAACCCTCTGAACTAGAGTGAATGCAAACTGTCGGTGAATTCTGAAAATTAAGCAGAACCATTTAGCTGTACATGGACCTTCAAACCCTGTTTATGCAACACACTCTTTGATACTTAAAGCTTTACACTTCAAAACTTAGGTTCATATTTGATCAAGAACCAAATTCAACTAAAATCAGGAATTCAAATGTAAAGTTTGAATACAAGAAGCAGATTGCTTCAAATAAATTTACTACAGGTATTTGAGATTCAAAATTACTGCCACTCTGGTTGTCTTAATTTTACGAGAAAGATTAAGTTTTTAATTTTAACAAAACAAGGTTGTGAAAAAAATTAATACTCTCCTCTTCTCTTTAAGAGGAGTTCACAACAGTGCCAGAGAGTCCAAATTTTGAGGGTTGGAAAGTATCCAAAGTGTCTCCACTAAAATAGACATAACCTGGAATTGAAGTCAATCTGCATGAGCTATCCTTTGAACACAAAAATTTGATGCAAATGTATGTTTTTACCTAGCTAAATTTGACCTTCAGAAAAGAAACAAGGTAGAAAAGTTAATTAAGGGATAATACTCACTTTGAAAAATAAAATAATTTGGCTTGTAGTACGGACTGATCACCTTGACTAGCTGATAGTATGCTACTGATGCCAGCTTGAAATTTATGATCATTCACAAAATCATAATTATGAAATGTTTTGTATATTGCATTTCTTTTTTCTTCACAGGCTAGCTTCACTTCCTCAATGTTGTGTGGTTTTGGAATGGGAAGATTCCATTCTGTATTTTCTTGAATGTGATCTGTTGAAGAACAACAACAGTGACGCATCAGTGAAAAGTGCCAATGTATGGATGCATGCATATTCCATGATCTGAAGAACATGAAAATGCTTTAGTGATAACAATTTATTGTAACTGTCATTAGATATTCGTAAAGTTTCTATAAATGAGTATAACAATAATAATTTGAATTCTAATACATATTTTTACCCATGGCAAATAAATTATCATCAGTGATGTATTTTTGTTATACTTATATGTCAATCTTCACGCATTGCACATTTTTAAAAGATAAATCTGGGAATGTAAGTATGTGGATGTTTGGGTTCAATGTGAGATTGAATCTGCACTAAGTACTAAAGCATGACAGCATTTAAACTTATGTAATGCCTTGGCAAAAATTCTTTGAGCCCCTTATCCCTACATCCCCTTGGTGACAGGATAAAAACTACTATAAGCAAGGTTAGGTAGCATTCACAAGCACCTCTGGAGGGGAGATTTGCCAATTTTTCAACATATCTTGTTTTCCGTATGAACTGCACTCACTTGTTCCACTCTCCACAGCATGCTGGAATAACAAATATTCAAAATATTCTGTTTGGCAAAATACTTTGTATATGTATAAAGATCATAATCATTGTTATTGATGACAAATTAATTCTAGTCAAGACTTGAATTAAATATTGAACAGTAAAATTGCCGACTGTTCGGTCATGGCTGTGTTGATAGTCTTCATCATACTTGAGGGAGTAGAACAAGAAACTGCAGTTGATACACGAAACAAAACCACCAAAATTTAGCCAAAAGTTAAATAATACTCATAAATGGACAACCCAACACATGTTTCATATCAATCAGAGACAGTTTCGTTTCGACCCCCCCCCCCCTTTAAGTTCCCAAACCCTTTAAGTGCCCCCCCCCCCACATACCCTTGATATTTTCAAATCCCCCCAGGGTTTTGTGAATGTAGCCTAAAGGTTTAGCGCCCGGGTAATAGTAGCTGGATTGGCGATTTCAGAATCGGGGGCTTTACCAATGCATGCTGCTTGCAACCAGTCTGCAACTGGTCTGGCTAGCTGCGTCCATACATCCACAACATGTTCGTCTGCTGTTGCTCCACCGGAAACCAAACGACAATACTTCAGTACGAACTCTGCATACGCCAACGGTTGGCAACTTGGGAAGGGAATCGTTGACTTTGTGTGCTGCAGGTTCGTCGACTGTTGTAGATAAATTCCTAAAGTTTCGATTATCTTCGAGCACAGATCTTGCGTAATAGGTCCAATTTTTGGCGTTTGGTCTGATTCAAGCACACAAAGGCAAAGTCCAAGGCTGTTAACTGTCATTTCTTCACTTGGTGTTGATGTGATGGCGTCTGCTACTCCAGAATTTCGACTTATGGTCGGAAACAGCTGTTTACAGGTCGTCAAAAGATCCATCCCGGACGTGTCCTCTTTCGATTTATCGTCACTAAAACACATTCTCAAATCAGTCATTAACCAACGCAACTGCAAATCGTGAATTTTTGAAGGCTCTGCCATCATGAGTTTCGTAATAAAACCTCTCGTTCAAGTTCTTGTCTTCAGTGGCAGCAGAGCAATGCATCCAGACGACACTCCTCCCTTGCACGGTCAAAGGTCACAGACTCGTTTCACGTTCCTAGACTTGTGTTCATTGGTCAAATTGGTAACGATGGGCCAATGAAAAAGTATATTACACACCGTTTACTAGACCAGCTGATCAGTCAACTGAAGATAATCGAAACTGAGCACAATTCATCCCGTACACAGCCGGTTTCTAGAACAGCTGACAAGTACCAACGTTATAAATCTGCCCTTTGAGACTACAAAGTACATAAGTCGTCGAAATTAGACGATGGCAGTGTTTGAGGTAGGTGTCGGCAATGGAATGATGGATCCAAACATGAGAGTATACACCGCCCACTTTTTAACAGTGACACTGATAGTGATACTAACTAGTGATGGAAGTTTCAGCCTGTGGTTTCTGCGTGATCATCGAATACTAGAAGGTTTCATCTAAAACGCACCGTTTTCATCTAAAACGCATCGTTTTCATCATACGATGAAAATGATTCAAATTCAAAATTAGTGGACACTTTCAAAAGTGTATTTATTACTGTAGCTCTGCATGGCAGAGTGTTACTGGCATTATGGGAGGCAGTATAACGCCGGTAACACACAGCCCTGCCATGCAGAGCTATTATTACTGCATCATTCATATGTAGTTCAGTAGAACCTCTCCTTGGTTTCTGTACACAAGACATGGGCAAGTGTGAAGTGTACCAAAACACGGTCCCTCCACAAACCCCTGACCATACCTGCGGGGAAATTCTAGACAAGATGTGTTGCCCTTGTTGTCAGACACTAGTTTTACTCTATTAATTTCAAGGCCTCTATTTTACTATATCATACACCTTTTTCTCACGTTAAACTTTGAAAATCACCATATTTTCAGGCAATACCATGGACATTTGATGTGGACTCTATCCATTTCTGGATCCACTATGGGTTTGTCATTCTAGGCTTCGTGCTGGCAGTGGTATCAATGGTTGTTCAGTGTATGAAACCAGCGCCTTATGGAAGACACCAGCAGTCACATGACTCTTGGGGACCAATGATCAATCAGAGGCTTGGTCACATCGTGTCAGATTTTATCCCTGGTGTGATTCTGTTTATTTTGGTATGTGTGTGTATTCTTTGTTTTCTACAGTCTTTTATTTGTAGATTCAGTGAGCCACAAAAAGTCTGCTGTATTATATTGTCAATCTTTTTTTTTTTTGACACTGACAGTCTTCCACTACATCATTGTCGTCATCATAATCATCATCAGCATTATCATCATCATCACCATCATCTCGTCTTCATCATGAGCATCATCATCAGCATCATCATCACCATTAACAACAACAACAACATCATCATCATCATCATCATCATCATCATTTCATCATTTGTCACTTCCATTTGTCTTTACCAAATTCATAATATTTATTATTACATCATTAAAAACATTATCATATCATCAACATTGATCATCACATTTATCATTATCTTCATCATCACCATCAAGCTGAAGCAGATATTGAGTTTAGGGTCCCTTGATGTGAAGGAGCTGAAAATCAATGTGTAACACTTTCTCTCATATGTTTGTTTGTAGGTATACTTCTTGTATGGTAGTGAAGATGCACGCTTTGGATACACAAATCAGACATTTCTATGGTTATGGCTTTTACATTACATCCACAGAGGCATCATCCATCCACTCCTCATGAGATACAGCCAGAAAGAAGTATCATTAGGGCAAGTATAAACAAGTTTTATTTCTTTAACTGTTTCAACATCATGGTTTGGCCAAAATCCATTGTCATCAATAGGGACTTTGGACCTGCGTGTTTACAGGGACTTTGGAATGAGCAAGTTAAAAAACACTAATTTGATATACCATTGGTTTTCAGAGTTGTGAAAGAAACTAAAAGACAAGAACCTCAATATCATTAGGTTATTTGAAGATTTACTGATTGGTGATTTCTCATCTTCAGTATGCCTTTGATTTTATACTTCTTAAATCAATTTTCATTTTCAGAATCACACTGGGTGGTCTCTTCCCAAATCTGATCTTCAGTTTTGTCTGTTCTGATTGGATTGGTTCAGCAGTTTACGCTGATAATTATTTCTAGTAAGTAGTTTAAATCTCCTACATTGGTAATTACTATTGGTAAATAGTTCAGATCTCCTACACTGGTAATTATCAGTAGTAAGTAGTTTAGATCTTGTATACTGGTAATTACTACTAGTTAATAGTTCAGATCTCCTACACTGGTAATATCAGTAGTAAGTAGTTTAGATCTTGTATACTGGTAATTACTACTTGTTAATAGTTCAGATCTCCTACACTGGTAATTATCAGTAGTAAGTAGTTTAGATCTTGTATACTGGTAATTACTACTAGTTAATAGTTCAGATCTCCTACACTGGTAATTATCAGTAGTAAGTAGTTTAGATCTTGTATACTGGTAATTACTACTAGTTAATAGTTCAGATCTCCTACACTGGTAATTATCAGTAGTAAATAGTTTAGATCTTGTATACTGGTAATTACTACTAGTTAATAGTTCAGATCTCCTACACTGGTAATTACCAGTAGTAAGTAGTTTAGATCTTGTATACTGGTAATTACTACTAGTTAATAGTTCAGATCTCCTACACTGGTAATTATCAGTAGTAAGTAGTTTAGATCTTGTATACTGGTAATTACTACTAGTAATAGTTCAGATCTCCTACACTGGTAATTACTACGAGTAATTAATATTAGTAAGGATTAGAGGTTTCCATTTCATCATTATTTTGATTATTCAACAGTTATTGATAAAGTTTTAGATCACTTAGGGGCCGTCGATAAAAGCTGACGCACAAGAAACGTAATGCCTTCGTTTTACTTGAAACCCCCTCCCTCCCCCCTTAAAACGAAAGTTCTTATGCGAAATCAATTTCGTATTATGATGCCGTTTCTGGCAAACCCACACGCACCTCTCCGATCCGCACGCCCATGAAAAAATACCGGAAGGGCACATTAATTAATAAAACCTCCGCTTTGCACGTTCCACTTTTTAAGACGGAACATTTTAATGTATTTCGCACGTAGGAAAATGTTTCACATATATGTTTTACGTTGAAAAAGCATAGAAGTTTTTATTTCACATTCATGTCTTTTCGTTGTCTTTTCTGTCTCCGTATTTTGTGGCCATTCTGTTCTCGATGAACGCGAAGGTAGTTTTGCGTTCTCGCTGCAAAGTTGCACTTCGAAAACAATAGAAAATCCTTATGCGAAATTGACGCACACAAAACGAAATGAGCTTTTACCCCCTCCCCCCCCGCCCCAACGAAAGAATTACGTTTGTCGTGCGTCAGCTTTTATTATCGACGGCCCCTTACAAAGTTTTTGTCTAGTCTTTGCAGCTTGAAAAGTATATACTCCTATGTAAACATTGGTGACAGTATTAGACATCGGTTGGGAAGTTTGATCTTATTTAGTTTTGAAGATAAAATAAAGAGCTCATATATGCAGTAATGTTTGTTCCGTACAGAGCCATAAAAGTATTGCTATCATCAGTACAGTCATGAAACATTTACATACAAGAAGTTTGTTGAACACCAGATCAAAAATTGTAAAATTGTTTTGTCATTTTATTTCCAGTGATCCTAGGTTCATACTTGGGATAATTTTGTTTGTTGTTGGGTATATTATCAACAAGTGGGCTGATGCAAAACTTCGAAGGCTGAGAAACCAAGGAGGTAAAACCATTTGCATCATTCATTTCCTCACTTCCATCAGAGTGCAAAGACTTCCATTTTACTGTGAGACAATACATGTCAGCTGACATTAATAGGTATGGGTTGTCAGTCTTGTGTGTCCCATGCCACCATTCCCGTACTGTAACATTTTATTTCAGTAGAGTTGATGTTAAGCTAAAATGTCCAGATAAGTGTTTTCCTTTTACATTCTCTATGTATAACTTCACTGTTTGATCAAAACTGTGGTCAAAACCTGCCACCACAGTGACTATAAGTAGAGACCATTGATGGTTTTACAGTAAAATAGTAACTGGTAGTAAATACAAACATCAGGCATGCATATCTTATGACATATGACCTTTGACCCAGTCACTACCAGACAGGTTCACTACTATTGTCTTTCATGGATAGATGAAGATGTACAAGGACCTATGAGGATTAAAATTTATAAATGTTATATTATTGTAATGGTAAGATGTTTAAAGAACTAGAAATGGTTAAGTAAATTTCTGTTCAAAATTTTGTGTCATAGATAATCAAGGCTATCACATACCATATGGGGGTTTGTTTGAAGTGATCTCATGCCCAAACTACTTTGGTGAGATGTTAGAATGGACGGGATGGGCTCTTGGAACATGGTCTTTGGCTGGATGTGTTTGGTTGTTATTTGGTTGCTCCACTTTTATTCCCCGTTCTAAACACAATCATACATGGTAAGTTCCCTATTGCATACATGTGCAATTTGTCTCTTTTTCTCAAGCTCAAGTAAAGTTTAATACTGTTATCGGAAGAATAATGTAAAGCTTCACTTGGTGTAATTTATGACATATTTTTACCATTAGTGTTCTGTTTGTCAAAAATACAAATTCCTGTTCTCGTCCCAAAATCATGATGCCTAATATTTAACATGTTGATGCAACATATGACGTCACTCCGCCGTCGATGCACACTTCTTCTGATATACTGTGATGTATATTTACCCAGGCCATGGACTAGACTAGTTCAGATAGAAGTATTTTCCATGACCCCATCAGATGGCAGACTTTGACCCTTGAATATTTGTTATTGCTTTTTGTCATCTGATAAAATATACGGTACAGTACAGTACAGTACAGTACAGTGCAGTGCAGTGCAGTGCAGTGCAGTACAGTACAGTACAGTGCAGTACAGTACAGTACAGTACAATCATAAAATAGTACAGATGCATGACCAGAAACACAACTTATCTGCTGTACTTTGATTACAACGATGTACATTGTTCAAATTCATGGACTGCAAAGTATCTACATGTAGGGGTGTCTTCTTATCATAAGTGTCACATTCAAGAACACAACAAAATATCAAGCAAACTGATCATTTTAATTCTGTTCCATTTCAACAGGTATAAGGAGCATTTTGAAGACTATCCAAATAGACGGAAAGCATTGATTCCATTTGTTTACTAACAAGTACACAGAAGTACCTTTTGTCCACCTAAGGTCTACTAGACATTTGTGGAAAATCATAAAATGCTTGAAAATACATAAAATAACACCTAACACTTCAACTTGGTGATGCCTATACATTACAAGTGGACAAATTTTATTCTCAGGAATTATGTAAATATTATTTGACTTCTGCTTTGAGATTACTGTACAGCTTTTTAATGAAGATTCTGTAGTTATTAAAATGGAAAAATATGTATCTCATAAAGGTTAAATAAAGGAATATATTTAATGACCTTATGTTGTTGTGGTACCATGTTGTATCATGCACTCACAAAATTAGTGGTTTATTATGGAATTCTTGATACATTTCTTTGATGCCAACATTCACACACACACACACACACATATTGGCCCTGCGTACGATGCTGTGTGTTCCCAGCGTTATATGGCCTCCCACTACAGCCCTGCTGACTTTCATTGGCAAACACGGTGATGGCAGCCTGGATTTGGACCGCGCACCAAAAACTACCTTTACGAACTATTTTCTGCCGAAATCAACTCACTCTATGCCTACTTGAATAACTCAATTGCTCACAGACTGCAAAATAATTTGCTCTTTTGACGTCCCAAACCATTAGTTTACCAGCGATTCATGGTCAAGAGTCCAGTGGCTATACATTCATGCAAGATATGGCCAGCCACTGGACCCTTGACTGTGAATCACTGGTAAACTAACGAATTGGGATGCCATGGGAGAAAACGTTTTGCAGTCTGTGAGTAATTGAGTTATTTGGGTAGGGATAGAGCGGAATCGAGTTGATTTCGGCCAACAAATAGTTAGAAAAGGTAGTTTTTTGTGCACGGTCCAAATCAGAACAGTGGTTGCCGTGTTTGCATATGAGAGTCAGCAGGGCTGTGGTGGGAGGTAGGATAACACCAGGAACACACTGCATCATATGCAGGGCTGACACATAGACAGACACACACACACACACAGACACACACACACATATATATATGTATATGCAATGTGTTTCTCTTGGATGATAGTGCACGGCTTTGTACCCGAAAATCTCATGAATGTTATTCTTGTGCATTTAGTGAAAGACAAAATGGGTGATTTGTCAAGCAAGAGTAATTGCCAGCCAATTGCATTGAAAATTATCCAAAATTTTGTAGTGTGTTCTGCTGAATCTTTGTGAAACACAACTTACAACCTCAGGATACCAGTTTGTTTTAAGAGGGAAGCACGGTACTGATATGTGTGTTTTTCTCTTAAAAGAAACAATAAAATATTATAGGAAAAACAGCAGATCGGTTTATGTATGCTTCCTTGATGGCGAAAAGACATTTGATAAGGTTAATCATTTTTAGCTCACATTTGGTATACCAATGTGAGGTTGTCACAAAGCTGAAGTCGGTGGCGTCTGTATGTATGTGTGTATACTATGTATATATGTACGTATAGTATGTCTGTCAACATCAAAACTCACGAACCACTACACTTTTTAGCTTGGTATTTGGTGTGTGGATGCAAACTAGGCTATAGATGGGATTTTGATCAAATAAAGTTTGCATTGCCCAAATTATGCAAATGAGCTTAAAAATGTGAAATGGTCAAAAATTACTAACTCAATTTAATTTCTTCGATTCCACCTAGAAAAATGATGGTTCTGCTGTGTGGGCTGCATATGAAAGTCCGGCCCCATAGAATCAGAGCACACGTTTGGCAGTAAACCATTGTATCTTACGTCTCCACCTATGACCTGCAAATGGAAAAAGTCACAGTGACTTGCTTTTAGGGAGAACCTTATGTCAAATCATCTTCTCTACCTTATCCCGAAATACAGAGGGCGACAAGGTAAATTATCGATTAAAAAACGAACACATACACGTACGCCGAACAGCTTTTATCCGAGGGTTTTGTGTTCTTGAAAGAAAAGACTAGGAGCACTGAAAAGAATAATAAATCTCTTGAAAATTTTATGGACGTGTTGTGACGACGAATTCATAATAATTTGTGGTTTTTCAGTAGTTGTTTTCAACTCTAAGTATCACCCCTTCAAGTGTTTAAATACATATCAAATGTTAGGACATACAATGCTTTTTAGGCGTTTTTGTATTATTCCAATGTCGATTTAGCGTTTTTTTATATTTATCGGTTATCGTTCCATTTGCTTGACTTGCTAAGAAGATGGTGAATGTCAAAAGTAGTATTTATGTTCAAGTTGTCAGCCTACGATTACTTTGCTAAGCTTGGGCTGAAAGCGTCAAAATAAGTTGAAAAGTGATTTTCAATTCTAATCAATGAGCAAGGTGTTGTAATGAGAGACTGCTGAAGATTTTTTCGCTTCTTCAGACCGTGTCGTGATCTGTGAAAAGCAAAACGTACAGTATTGGTGCACTGTGCACTACACTGACACATTTGAAAGTGTCCGTTCAAGGTGTTAATTAATTCGGTGTCAGCTATGCAGTGTGGAAGTGTCTTCACTTAGCTAAATTTGGAACTAATTGGCTATGCAAATTTATGCAAATGTCTAAAAGAAAATTTAGAAACAAACTTCCTGATTCTACATGACCAAAAATATTTTCCATGCGTTTTGCGTTCTTCTTGTCTACTTTAAATGCGTAGACAGAAGTTACATATCGCGAGAGACAATTTCTTCACCGTACTATCGTCGGTATAGTCCCTGATGCTGAAGAAACTGAAGATAGAGTTTAGCTATTCACATGGTGATTTTAATACAGATGAGTTACATTAATCGAAATTGTGCGGTAGTCAGGCGTTTCCCAGGCGCGTCCTGACAGATCTCGTGCTGGGGCTACCAGGCTTTGACCTGGAGATGGGGTTTGGCATTAGACTAGGAGCAGCCTTTCCCCTCCCTGCCGGCGGTTAACACCCTCATGGGGTGCGAGATCTTCGGAGAACATCAATTCCGTTATCGCCATTTTCTTTTTCTTTATAGTAAAGGCAAACTATAGTCTACACTAAGAAGATATATTCATTTTTAAACGTCTATAACGCACTTAATTTAAAGATTTTTCTGGACACAAAGGATCTAAAATAATTTATACAGTTGTTTTCTTTTAAACGTCTGTAAGGCACTTAATTTGTAGACTTCTATGGCCATAAAAGATCAAAAATAATTTATACCTATTTATACATATACATACGGCAGAGTATATACATATCTAAAATAATCTCAATTTATAATACAGATGCCTATTACTTTGCATATTATTGCTGATGCATTGTCACTAAAATGTCCAAAATTCCGGCATTACATTATCTGTTGAGATGACAATGAATGAAGTATGAACTGGTGCGTACATGAATTCCACATTGCTGGACTTTTAGTAGTGTATCTGAGCGTAAGCCATGGCATATTGATGAATCGATGTAATAATCTTACAGGATAATGCCATCAGTTTATCTATTAAAAATAAAGAAGAGAAGATTAGACATATGTTCTTTTACTGCCGCTATGGGCAGAAAAATTCTACAAACTGCTATGTAGATGTTTAAAAACGTAAAATATAATATATCCTTAGTTTCTTCTTCTTTTACAATTTTACATTAGTTTGCCTTTCCTTGAAAAAAGTGTTTGACCACGGGCGATAACGGAATTCATGTGACATGGAAGATATCGCATCTTTGAGGGTGTCACCACCAGCAGAGAAGGGTGTGATAGCTCCTAGCCCGTAATGGCAAATCCTAGTATCTTCAGGGCAAAGTCTGGTAGCCCCGGTACAAGACTGTCAGGACTATACTGTGCTTATAACTATCGTCTGGGTAAACAAATCACTCCGAGTGACTGTGGACTAATTTCCACAAAGGTTGTATGGATAGTGAAAAAAGTTTAGAGAGGCTACGAAACAAAACAACAAAACCAATTGTCTGCAATTTGGATTGACCTCGGGTCACTCAGGGTTATCATCTCTCAAGATCACCAGAGAAAAAGAGTTGTACGCATGTTATGCTTTGCTTTTTTGGTTGCGATTAATTTGGGGGACAAAATTTAGCCGATGCCCAATTGTTTCATAGCTAAATGTCTTCTAGAAAGAATATTTTACTCTAAGTTTTATTGGAGTAAAGTTTGCCGGTAGGGGTGGAGGCTTTCCATCAAAAAAATTGAACTACTAGACGGACGTCTGATGAACAATCTCAATTACATGCTTAAATATAAGCCAAATGCGCAATGCAAGTTTATTAATTTAAATTTTAAGGGACAATTAACTTTTTGCGCTCCGGCGGACTTTTTTAGTTGGGGTTACGCAAGAACGCCCTCACACGGCCGAGTACTCGTCTCAGCTGCATCATTGAGAGGGACGACATTTTCGACATAACCCTCAATTATCCAATGCGGAAACTTACAGGCGAGGCGGTCTCTCTCCTCAGACTCAATATCGATGAAAGCAGGTCATGATTTTTCCAACTTGAACATGTTTGACCTTAGAGATTAAACTCCGCAAACAGGGTGACCGGTGGCTGTAGGTGTCTGGCAGCACTACTTTTCTTTCGCATTATCATCATCAATGAAAACTTATTTTTCAGCTTAGAAAAGTTGCTATTTGTGATACAAATGAATAAAGCTTCTACCTTAAAATGTGAATATCGAGGTCATATTGCCTTTTCGTCGGCGGGAGGAGGCTTTTGAGGGGGAGGGTCGGAAATCCCGAAGGTTTTTGCAGGGTTGGGTCCCGGCGGTGGCAGTCTCTGGATGGGTGGGTACCCACGCTCGTTAGCAGAGTTTGAAATGTACCCCTTTTCCCAGAATTTTTCTCTGAAAAACACCCCCTTTTTTGGAAAATCTGGGAGAAAATCACTGCGAAAAACACCCCCTTTTTCCGATATCTGGGAGATTTTAACCTAAATGTATGCCAAGACATTTGAAAAGCATTAAACAGCCAGAACATACTAAATTTTAATCGAACTGATTTTAGAGGTGGGCACGTAGTTACAATCACCTTCACGATGTGATGTACGGTTCTCCTGGGACGGTTCTGGATCATGGCTTGGGGGGGGGACCGCTGCTGGGTTTTACTCTCTCGAGTGAGAAAGCATCTTGGGAGAAGAACCAGACCTATTCTCGGAGGGTGATCTGAAAAAGTACCTTTTTTTTCGATTTCACGGACCTAAATGTCTCCGTGATGTCCGACGAAAATCACCCACTTTTCCGCGAAATTTCTAACGAGCGTGCGTACCCGGCTGCTCCGAGACTGCCACCACCGGGGGTTGGGTACCACACGAAAGACATTTACAATATACATTACCAATTATTAGGGATTTCTCTTCAAAATATTACTTGTAGTCTTACCAAAACCAAGTAAGTGCAAGTAAGTGCTTTAACATGAGGGGCGGTTCTTGTGTGTTTAGACCACTATTATTTGCAGAAATCTCTGAGGTGAGGTGGGGCTCTTTCCTCAGACCATGGATTTAAAAATAAACTATTTTTTACATCCATGCTCAGACTCAATATCGATGGAAGAAAGTCATGATTTTTCCAACTTGAACACGTTTGACCTTTGACATTAAACTTGGCAAACAGGGCGGCTGTTGATCTCTGGCAACACCACTTTTATTTCGCGTGTCTTCGTCCATGCCAATTGATTTTAAGGTTCGATGGTTTACTGTTTGTTATATAAATGTGGATAAAGCCTCTCCTCGAAAGTGAAAGACTTAAACTTTTGCTCAAACTTTCCTCAAGGAATCTTTCAACCATTCTCTTTCAAAATCAAGAATAAAAATAGGGGGGTCACCGTGCAAATTTTGGTACTAGAGAAACAAATTACCCAAGATTACCGAAGAGTCGAATGTCTGTCCCCGAGGTGCGTTCTACCTTAAATTGCGAATATTGAGGTCACATTGCCTGTCGGCGTTGGCGGTAGGGGTTTAGTGGGATGGAACCTGTTTAAGCGTTTATAACATCTTTATTGTCCTTAATATAGGTGAATACAAATAGAAAAACACAGTATTAGTGGACACTTTATTGCCCGTTTTATTTTTAGCCCTTATTTGTCCTAAATACAGATTAAAATAAGCTTACGTGCCTGTAGTTGTTGTAGTGTTAAATGTGTGCCTTTATTGTATGCAATATAGTTTGATGTACGTCGCAGTGCTAGGGTGGTGAATTGCATAATTTGAAAGTAGACGGTCTCTGAATGGCTGCTTAAAAGTACGTTTATTTGCAACAGTCAATAACCTATATAAGACCTTCGAATTCCTCCAGTAACTGAGGTAAATAGATTTCTCATTTTGCATCGACGAAGTGCTTACAACAGAGCCGAGCAAGCGAAGGTTAGTGAGTGAAAAATATCTATAGGCCCTAATGCTATTTGGTAAAGACGTATGCAAACTGTAATCTATTTGGTAAAGACGTATGCAAACTGTAATCTAAGTTTTTAGGTGTGTGTATACGTGTGTGTGTGTGTGCGTGTTTGTGTGTTGTGGTTTGTGTGTGTGTGTGTGTGTGTGTGTGTGTGTGTGTGTTGTCAGAGAAAAGATCTGAAAACCATAAAAACAGTTGCCTTTGAATTAATCTATTGTGATACAAAAAAGTAACACCTAGGCCTAACACTAAAAACCATGCTGCTGGTTCTTGTCGGTTCGTTTCAGCATCCATAACTTTAGAAAGTTACCATACAGATTTAAAAATATTGAGGAATTTTTCTTTCTATTAAACACGTTTTCCTCCTTTTATTTTATCTTGTAGTACTTTTGTTTCCATTCTTGGCAGTAATAATCTATATTTAGGTAGCACACACTTGGAAGTTTCACGTTACTACACACAAACCTCCATGGAGGGGAGACTTTAACATTCTTTTTCGTACTCGAGCCTAAATCAGGGATAGCATGTTGCAAGTGTGTTAAGGTAATATGCACCTCGAAAGTGAAAGACTTAAAACTTTTGCTCTAACTTTCCTCAAGGAATCTTTCAATCATTCTCTTTCAAATCAAGAATAAAAATAGGGGGTCACCGTGCAAATTTTGGTACTAAAGAAACAAATAACCCAAGATTTACTGATATTAGAAATTCAAATGGCCGCCATCCCTGTGGCGAAAAATAAAAAATTTCGAATTTCAAAAAACTAAGCCATGGAAAAGTTTTCTTTCACCAAAACTGTAAAATGAATCCCCACATGTGGTATATCAGAAGAGAACTGTAAAAGTTTGAGAGTCCGAATGTCTGTCCCCGAGGTGCGCTCTACCCTAACTGAGAATCAAAGCGTGCTACTGCATTTGTTACTTCTAAGGGGAAGTGACATTTATCAATTTTTTTATTTCACAACCACCAAAATCTTTAAAAGTTGCTTTGTTCACAGGATTTAAACAGGGCGTACATAAAGAGCATCAGATCAGCAAAACATAACGTAGAAAATTGATGACGACGAGTACACTACCTTAGCCTTACCATGGTCCATTAACAAAACCGTTTTCTAGAGGGACCGTGCGTCTGACATAACTTCATTATTACCCTTTCCATCGTAAAATTGAAGGCAGGATTTTCTCTCTTTTAGAAGACGCCATGAGGTTTTTCTTTGTTTTCACCACTCTTATCACTGTCGCATATGGTCACGCCGATGAAGCGAATCATCGGAATCATGGCAGTGTCATCATGTGGTCAGAAAAATATACAATGGCGCCATAGGTAATCTAGTCGTTACGGACGGGCTGGACTGCTTTGAGGAGTTGCTGGAATTGCCTGGCAAGTTGAAGAATTTAACTCCGATCGGAACTTATCAAGTGCATAGGGTCATTGGTCCGTATATTGGTAAATCGAAGACTCGTAGATATGTCGTAGTTTTAGCAGATCAAGTGGATACCATAAACCTGGTAATGTGACATATGCATGCTTTGCTTGCAATTTGCTAGCTGAATGATTTAGCTTTCTATTTGAAATTTAAATTTAACTGAAAGATGGTGAAAGACTGAGAATGACCGTCGTTTCCGAATGGCTATTACCAGTACATATGTTGGAAATCCGTGATCGATTTTGCTTCCATTTGTTACGTTTGACGTAAAGCCCGCCCTTTAAATTCGTTTAGCATTTTGGATATGTTGAAACAAGTAAGCTACTGGTTACAATTGTACTTACTCTTTAAAATAACACGTATAGAAGAGAAGTAGGGTTTGCTTTCCACTGATGTATTACAGAAGAAAACAGATCATAAATTATTGCAATTTCATTTCTAGCTTCTCAAATGAGACAATATCTTAATTTCAAGAGCAAAGAAGGACTAGTAAATCACTAAAATATAGTCACTCTATCATGCATTTAATCATAGTTTTAATTCAACATAAAATGTGACGATGTTATACGGCATGTGAACAAATCGTTACTTGCACGAAATAATGAATAACGCTGAAGAGAAATATATGAAGACGAATTTTCCTTCGTTTCATGAGTTCATAATGTTACTTCTACCCTTCCATTTGCTTACAAATGTTAACTTTCTGTGCCTTTCATGTCTTTCTTGTTGGCGCTGTCTTTATATATATCTACTTCGTATTTTATAAACATCATTTAATGGTAAAGAACGTATACAAATAATTATACCGCGTTTTATAACGTCGTACCATTACTTAACAATAGTTAGTTTAGTCTTTTCTCTCACAGGCTTTGATTATCCAATGATCTTTGTATAAAACAGGGCACCAAGATCAAACACGAGTCTGTTATTGAATGTGAAACCTGCACAGTAATGCTGTACGACGGCGATTTTCTATCAGGTCGCTGTGACATCATAAGTTTGGAAGTAAGTGTTGTCAATAAGTGACCCTTACCATTGATGTCTATTTTTTACATCCATGCCCTTACACAATTGTTTTGTGGTGACATGCCTGCGTCAGCTCAACCAGTCCTGGTTCCAGTGGTTCATCCCAAATTCTGACAGAGATGGGTCCTTGGTAATAAATACTGTGACAAACCATCTGTAGAAGAAATCTATGTGTCACAATGGATGGTGTAGCCTTGTTCACAACTTGCTTTTTACCAAAGACTCACAAGATCAGATTATGATCGTGCTGTATAATAATTGTTCTGTGTAATTATACTCAACATCACATAATTTGTCCCTTGTTCCTTGCAGGAGTGTCCGGAGCGACTGTCAGACGGAATTTATTGGAATCCACCGGGGAATATTACTTCTTCTTCAGACGCCGAGTTCTGTTCCTCCAAGAGAGTCGCTGACACAGTTTATTACTTTTGCAGGTATTATGAACCAGATATTGATATGCCTATAACGGGACAATTTATTATTTGAGAAGCTTTACGATGATTAAAAAAGAGTCACAAGAATGGCATGTCACATCAAAACATGAGAACATATCCAAACTCCAATTATTATTGTCAGCGCACGTACAGGATGTTTAATTTCCTAGCAAAGCACATTTAGATATTTTCAATGATCTTTGAAATAAAAGAAGATAGTTAACAGCACCAGATGAGTGTGACGTTGAATTTCAACATGCAACTTTCCTACACTTTCCAAAAGCCACTTCGTGTTACATAAAAATGGTCTTCCCTGTAAAATATTGTTATCAGTTATATTTGGCTAACAATTGAAATTTTTTTTTTAATTCTCTTGCATTCCTTTATCTTTATAGAGGAACGAAATCCACAAAAAAGTCATGTCAAAATCAACGCTGCACGAAACACACCGACATAAATATTAAAGTACACACAGCTAAGTAGTACCTCCATCAATACTGCCATGTAGGCGATACATAAACGCTATATCACTACTGAATCTAGGCCTTGAATACTACACGTAAAATTGTATACATGAGTTAAGATTGGGTTTGAAGATTATTGATTACACCCTGAGACGATTAAAGCTCTGTCCTGTACAGACTATTCTTTCATTACAACATTTTAAAATATTTTCATTGTCTTGGAATTGCAAAACATAATTTGCTTATCAAATTTTCTAATTTTTATCTATACTACATTCTTTATTTTAATATTTGATGGAATGTGAAAATGACACAAAACTGTACATGATTTCATGTACCTCAGAATTACGTGCATGTACATATCAAGTTGCTTAAATTACTTTCCTTCGTAAATTGATATCACGATAAGTCATGAATGACTGAATGAACAACCCCCCAAAATATATGAAATGTTAATAACAAGGCCTTTGAGTATTACATGCCGAACCATTCTTAATTGCTTAGACTCATTCGCCTGAAAAAAGTTCAACAGAACCTTTTCATGACTTGGACAGGCAGCTGTCTTATTTTTTGAAAGGACTCGGCCTTCTTTGGAGGAAAAAGAACGTAAAGCTATCGCACTTCATATATAAATGCCTATGGTGATGAACATTTAACCCAACATCGAAGCAATCTTCATTTCTTCTTTAACACCATGGCAAACTGAAATCGACGTCACAATTCGAAAAGTGTATTTTATACATTACTTCTCTCATAACTAAACGACTTTACAAAATCAAATAAATCCATTGAGTATCAAACAATATTACAACCATTACATGATTTCGGAAATTCGTGGCAAACGTCGCACTTGAAATCTCATCTGGGTATCAAAAGCAAAATGATAACTTTCACATAATCTTTTAGGTAGCAAAAGTTAAGTTAAGGGACTTCAAGGCTAAAAGAAACTATGCTTGTAGCATCACAATCCGGCAGCACTGTACTACTTAGATATCTTCATCGTTTGTTTTTTCACGAAAATATTACATTAACATAGTTTTACTCTGATGCCAAAAATGATGCTTCAAAATAATTACGTTTAAGAACGTTCTTTTGACTCTATGAACAAAAACCAGGAAGAGTCTTTCAATGATGGTATTGTAATTCGAAACTTTGCTGCAGCTTGTTAGACTTCCATTCTGTTGCAGCCGTTTGCTTAACTTAGAATATCTACGTACGTCACTATTCACAATGTATGCAATACCAACCGACAGTGAAAAATAAAAACAGCTAAATGCAAACGTTTGTCTAAGTGTCAGAAAGTTCTGTTGATTTTCACTCACAGTATTGTGATATCAGAAATGAACAACAGTGAATCAGCCAATTCAAAGCCTCATACTTATGCGGTAGTTTGAATTACCAGTACAAAAAAAAAAACATCAGAATACTTCACTTGTGTTAGCATTTACTAATAACAACGGTTTTTATAGAGTTCTGCTACTCATGAGAAAATATCATCAGCATGCTATTGGATGATGGGAAGTATAAGGTATATTTTTATTTGCGTAATTATGGAAATCTGTAATTTCATAAAAACAGAGAAAGGTTTCAGGGGTCCTGTTATTAACAGGAACACTGAGAGGGCAACGAGCCACGCATAAAGGCAAGAATTCAAGCACAGGTAGGTGCGTTTTGCTTACGTTCTGTATCTTTTGTTTGGCCTGATAGTAAAAAATGTACTGAGAGGTTCATTTATAACAATCCATTATGCAAATATCAGGTGCCGCCAACAAAACTGTTGGTGTAAAAAGTTCGTAAACGGTTTTCAGCGGTAGGACGCATTAAAAACGAAATGAAATTAGGGAGATGGAAATGCGTGGTTAATCATTGATTAAAAGAGGGTTATTTCGTACAATTAATGGCAGATCGAACCTTTTTAAGCATTTATAACATTTATTTTAGTCCTTATACAGGTCAATACAAGCAGAAAACACAGTAATAGTGGACAATTTATTGCCTGATGTTTTATTTGTTGCCTTTGTTTGCCCTAAATACAAATTAAAATACGTGTCTATATTTGCTGTAAATGTAGTGTAAAATGTGTGCCTTTATTGCATGCATTATAGTTTGATGTACGTCGCAGTGCTAGGGTGGTGAATTGCATAATTTGAGAGCTAGGTCTCTGAATGGCTGCTTAAAAATGGAGTTTGTTTTGCATAAGTCAATAAATGACACAAGACCTTCGAATTCCTCCAGTAACTGAGTTAAATAGATTTCTCAGTTTGCGTCGACGAAGTACTCACAATAAAGCAGTGCAAGCGAAGGTAAGTGAGTGAAAAATATTTATAATGCTATTTGGCAAAGCAAAGAGGTATGCAAACTATAGTCTCTGTATGTATGTATGTATGTATGTATGTATGTATGTATGTATGTATGTATGTATGTATGTATGTATGTATGTATGTATGTATGTATGTATGTATGTATGTATGTATGTATGTATGTATGTATGTATGTATGTATGTATGTATGTATGTATGTATGTATGTATGTATGTATGTATGTATCTATGTATCTATGTATCTATGTATGTATCTGTGTATGTATCTATGTATGTGTGTGTATATATGTATGTGTGTGTTTGTGAATGTGTGCTGTCTGAGAAAAAAGAACTGAAAAGCATAAAAACAGTTGCCTTGGAATTAATCGATGCCGATACGAAAAGTACCGGTTAACACAAAAGCAAAGCTGCAGTCCTTGTCGTTCCATAACTGTAAAAAGTTAACATGGAGATTTAAAATATTGAGGATTTTCTCTTTCTATTATCATCACATTAACAAACACACATTTCTTTCTTTAATTTTATCTAGTAGTACATTTAATCTCATTCTTGGCAGTAATATATGATTGGGGAAGAACGAACATGCTTTGATAAAAATGATCAAATTTTGCGTGGAAAAGATCGCTGACATCCAGCACTTAAGGTTTACTTTAGCTAGTGATATTCATAACTGGTTAAAAGATAGAATCGCCTGTACGTGATGCTATTTCCAAGCAAGTGTTTTCTGTGAACTGATTGAATCATACTTGAACGAAAACTTGTGAAAACCCAAATTTATATGTTCCATTTTAGGATATGTGACATTCAACTCATTAAACGATCAAATCTTACTTGAATGAGAGGGTCCTTAACCCGATTTTTAGTTGTAATAATGATAAAAATGTGAAAATAAATAAATGCGAATTCCATGTTTGTGTTTGGTATTAATGAAATGTATTGAATGAAAAGGTTCTGAAGCCCGACATGTTGTCTTTACTTGCAGTGAGTGATGTTCAACTGATTAAACGATCTAATCGTACATGTACTTTAACGAGGGGTTCTGAAACTCGACTTTTTAAGTTTTGACCTATAAATGTGAATTTATGTTCGACACAATTGACTATTGAATAAGTACCTAAATAAAACTTTAAATAGCCCGAAATTTATTTGACACAGTCTTAAAATCCGAGTTGTGAAAGGAGAAGTCATCAAACTATGCTTGAATGAGATTTTTAAAGCCGGATTGTGACTGTTCTGACGTGACATGGTAGTTGTGTTTGATATCGTATCAGTGAGAAAAGAATGTAGATGTCTTGTACATGTACCATAACTGCTAACAAGTCAATAAGTGATCACCAATGTAATGAAAGATTGGCTGTCGTCAATTGTCATTTAGACATCAGCATAAATTCACCATATTTAACGATTGTGTAGTGTCGCATTCCTTTAAAAAAGAGGGGACAAAATGACTGGGAAGAGTGTCTAATTGACAATTTAGACAACTCTAAATGCGAACCGTTCGAGAGCAGGACATAATAATCAACTGTCCTTTAAAAACGCACCAAATATTTGAGTATCTTTAACTGATTTTTCACAATACATCCAACGAGTATAATATACTTTGTTAGCTCGACAATAGAAGATTACGAAAATTGTGAAAATGTTTCAAAACATGTTTGCGTTTTGTTTGTTTTGCTCAAGAATGTGCGTTTTTGAGTTTTGTCACTTAATCAAGTATTAGAATGAGAAAGTAATGGCCGTGGATGAGCTGTTACCGCTGCAATCGACAGCGGGGTAAAGTGTTTGAAAAACTGTGTCTTTGATTGTTTGATGCTCCGCTTCGTTTTGCTAAATTAATCTTGAAAGTGATAAAAGTCGATTCTGAATAATGAAGCGGCTTCTGGTCCTGTCTGTCACGATATCGTTTGTTTTCGCAACATTATTGGAACTTTGGGACACGGCTTTGTGGAAACAGTCACTAACTACCAACTGGGTGAAGATAAGGCTACTTACACTCTCCAGAAGTTGCGATACATTGCCAAAAACGGAACGGAGTAAAATGCAGAAATCCGTATGGGCCCTTAAAGTCGCACAAAGTCATTTAAAAATTCTATTGGCTCACATTTTGGGGGAAATTTCCAGCCTGTATAATAAGTTCGAGACTTATAAAAGTTGTCTGATACAACGTTGATGAGGACGTCAGTATTAGTCTTATTGGCATAAAAATGTACTTCTTTTGTGGATATACATTTATGTCGGAATCGGTTTTGGACCTACAATGATTGGAAACAGGTCAAATCTTTCATAGGTATCCTATTGGGAAATTCAGAATAAGATTAAGTCATAGTTACGGTTGTCGTCGGAATACTGCTTTCTTCTAACTCTTCCATCAGTACTATTGTGGTTTTCCCGTCAATGTGTTTGACAGCTTACAGAGCGGGATACTTTGGTTTTAATAGTGATAGTTTTACAGTTCCTGAGCTATATCTCCATCCTGCAAAAGAGGCTGAGATACCAGCAAATTTTTCCATCCATTGTAAATGAGAGTGTTAAAAATGACGTGTTGCATCGGCTAAATAAACTCAGCAAAGCATGGCATGCATTAACTCCTGTACTCCGGTGAACTTGCAAGGTTAATGACCCTGATTGACCGTATGTCAAGTGTTTGGTGTTTTGGTGTTAATTTTGATAAGTCAATTCGGTCGGGACCAGTCACTCGAATACAAACAAAACAATAGTGTTCAGTCTACAAATACAGACGCTGTTATGACAAGTGAATAGTAGCTGTTTCAAGCTTAAGCTTCTCAAGCTTAACAATCTGCGAGTTTCTCAATCTCAGTTTTTTTATTGGACTAAAGTTTATCGGCGTGTGGAGGCTTTTCATGCAAAAATTGACCTGCTAGGAGGCTGTATGTTGAGAAAAGGTCATTTATAGGCTTGAAACTAAGCAAAATCTGCAATGCAAGTTTATTCATTTGAATTTCAAGAGAAAAGGTGGGAATATTCTGCCAATTCGGGTATTTTCTACACTCCTGCGGAATCTTCTTTTTTATTCGGGGTACCAAAGAACGCCCTCACACGACCGAGTACTCGATACCGCTTCATTATGGAAATCCGGTCACGACATGCGACATGTGACCTGCGACTTCAAAACTGCGACCTGCGTCCTGCGAGTTTGAAACATGCGTCCTGCGACTTCGGCATTTAGACCTATAGGTGTAACCTGCGACTTCACAACAGCGACCTGCGTCCTGCGTGTTTGTCAAACTGCGACCTGCGACTTCACAACTGCGACATGCGACAACAACACGTAACGTTTCATGGTGTTTTCCTCAGTATTAGATTGGAGGCGTCTTGCGTGAACTTTAATCCTTTGAGCGCCAAAGTCTATTTTTGTCCCCTTTATATAATAAACCCCTGTCAATTTTTCTCCAATTTTTGCAAAAATTTTGGGAAAAACCTGTAGCCAATGAGATGTGATGTCGATTTGGTCCAAAATTATCAAAAAATTACAGAAAATTCATACAATTGGTAAAATTTTGCACTAAAATTTTGGTGGAGAAAATTACAGCGCTCAAAGGGTAAAACGTGGAAAGGAGATTTAACGTTCAACATCGATCAATTAATAATATTTTAGATCATGTGGGCAGAAAAGTTCCAGAAACTAACTCTGATGTAGACGTTTAAATTCTATTGCTATTGCATTATTTCAGATCAGTTTGCCTTTCGTAAGAAGTAAAATAAATTTGTGCTCTTCGTTTGTGGAATTCTCTACCGTCACACCTTCGTGCACTTCTATCGCTGGTTGAATTCTTTCGCTGGCCGATTTTTGCGTAGGCCAGCGGTGCGAAAATTATGCTCTGGTCGCGAGAATGTGGTAAACGGCTGTTTTAATACAGTGCAATGGTGTCCCTCGTGTTTTTCAGGCTCATGTTCAGAGCAATGGTGCTAACAAATCAAGACTGATGTCGCACTTTGACAAACACGCAGGTCGCTGTTGTGAAGTCGCAGGTTACACCTAGGTCTAAATGCCGAAGTCGCAGGTCGTATGTTTCAAACTCGCAGGACGCAGGTCGCAGTTTTGAAGTCGCAGGTCACATGTCGCATGTCGTGACCGGTTTTCCATACTTCATTGAGAGGGACAACATTTTCTGACGCGAACTCCTCACCTCACTTCACACATTCGTAGGAGTAAAAAAACTGTTTTTATCTTCACATCTTAATCTGAAGTAAGCAAAACATTTCCGATGCGGAAACCCAAACTCAGGTAGTACTTTATTACGCACTATCTCGTGACTAACCGAAGCAGTCGGAATTATGGAAGACCGGTCACGACATGCGACATGCGACCTGCGACTTCAAAACTGCGACCTGCGTCCTGCGAGTTTGAAACATGCGACCTGCGACTTCGGCATTTAGACCTAGGTGTAACCTGCGACTTCACAACAGCGACCTGCGTGTTTGTCAAACTGCGACCTGCGACTTCACAACTGCAACATGCGACAACAACACGTAACGTTTCATGGTGTTTTCCTCATTATTAGATTGGAGGCGTCTTGCGTGAACTTTAATCCTTTGAGCGCCAAAGTCTATTTTTGTCCCCTTTATATAATAAACCCCTGTCAATTTTTCTCCAATTTTTGCAAAAATTTGGGAAAAACCTGTAGCCAATGAAATGTGATGTCGATTTGGTCCAAAATTATCAAAAAAATACAGAAAATTCATACAATTGGTAAAATTTTGCACTAAAATTTTGGTGGGAGAAAATTACAGCGCTCAAAGGGTAAAACGTGGAAAGCAGATTTAACGTTCAACATCGATCAATTAATAAGCCATTGCTTTCGCTTTGGTAAATCGTTCACCAAGTCTGGCAAAACTCAATTCATGTACTCCAGTTCACTCATTTTCATCTGGAGAGATAATTTTATGACGGAAATGTTGACAGTACGTGTTAATGCATGGAAAATAATATGCTACGTGATCTAGGCATTTATATGTTTATATTATAATTTCAAATTATTTTAGATATTCTTCGTCTGCCTTACCTCGCTTCTTTCCTTATGTTATCGACAAACCTTTTGATTTTTAGATATCTCTGGTATTTATCCTCATTTCACTGTGGTATAACCATCTAGCTGTCTGTTTAATTCATCAGTTGTCCCCCCCCCCGTATCATAACTGCGTCAGTGTCATTGCAAACATTCGAATTTTCAGTTATTGTCGTTCATTTTCTAACATTTCCAGTTTTGTTCCAATTCTCTAGTGATTGATCATCGGATGTTGCCATCTTTTCGTCTAATTTCATTTTTACTTTTCGTCAAAAAATCGAATTGATCCAACTTTTGTTCAGTTGGAAAAATAAAAATATTCTTACTGGTTAACTTCGGACTACATTTGTCTACACAAATACATATGCAAAGTAAAGCAGTTAAAATAATACTGATATTGACAGAAGTGCAAACATATTTGCTAACCATGAATAGCCAGAGACGACTCGACTTTCTTATAGATAACGCGAGTTAAAACTGTAAAACAGGACATAATTAAACCCTCCTACAATCCTATTTTCAGTCTTTAAGCCTAATATGTACATACTATAATATGTACATATTATTTTTTGTGTGTATATAATATTTTAGATCATGTAGGCAGAAAAGTTCCAGAAACTATTAAACACTGATGTAGACGTTTAAAACCCTATTGCTATTGCATTATTTCAGATCGGTTTGCCTTTCGTAAGAAGGAAAATAAATTTGTGCTCTTCGTTTGTGGAATTCTCTACCGTCACAGCTTCATGCACTTCTATCGCTGGTTGAATTCTTTCGCTGGCCGATTTTTGCGTAGGCCAGCGGTGCGAAAATCATGCTCTGGTCGCGAGAATGCGGTAAACCGGCTGTTTGAATATAGTGCAATGGTGTCCCTCGTGTTTTTCAGGCTCGTGTTCAGAGCAATGGTGCGAACAAATCAAGACTGATATCGCAGTTTGACAAACACGCAGGACGCAGGTCGCTGTTGTGAAGTCGCAGGTTAGGCCTACACCTTGGTCTAAATGCCGAAGTCGCAGGTCATATGTTTCAAACTCGCAGGACGCAGGTCGCAGTTTTGAAGTCGCAGGTCGCATGTCGCATGTCGTGACCGGTCTTCCATACGGAATGACAGTGAACTAATCTCCACAAATTTTCCTGCGACCTGAAAGACATCTTGGAGCTAAAATTGATTTCTCAGGAGTCATTTCACAACTGAAGCTCAGGTTATACAGTTATTGCTCAGGTTAGAAAACTCAAAATGTTTCCACAGATATTTTAAAAATGTTCAGACAGGGCAGAAAAAAGCAAATAATAAAACAAACAATCGTCTACCCTTTGGGTTGACATGGGGTAACTCAGGGTAATTAACCTTACAAGTTCACTTTTGTAAAGGAGTTTCACGCATGCCATTTGTTGTTGTTTTTGTCCCGATGAAATTGGGGAAATATTGAGCCGATGCTCGATATCGTATCATCCTTTATTGACCTCTGAGTCCGACAAAGCCGCACGTCACAACTTCCATAGTCATAGCAGATAAAATTCGACATGTTGTCCTTCAGACGACATTTAGTTTAGTCCGTTGGAGATACCAGATAAAACTTTGGTAGTTTCCCATGATCTAGGCGTCCTGCTTTGTCGGCAACAGCTAGTACAGTTCCAACAACAACCATTTTTCAAAGTAAGATCAGCGACCCTTCTTCCTTTGCTGGCATTATTCCAGGAGTTCGATCGAGCTGTTGGCCTTCTTAGGAGATGGCTGCAGTACATTCTGTTTTGGAAGGGTCTCCGTGAAGAATTTGGCAGGTTATAAAAAGGTTTGACAGTGTTTTGCGTACATATGGGTCAAATAATGCCAGTTGTAACAGACAACAGATCTACTTTATTCATTTTCATCTCAACAGATAATTTGATGGCGGAAGTGAAAACATTTTGGTGTCAGTGCACAGACAATGATATGCAAAATGATTGGCATCTATGTTTATATCATGTGTTTCGGTTATTTTATATTTATATTATAGTTGATGTATATGTATATATTGTTTTAGATCCTGTATGAGTAAAAAATCTACAGATTAACTGCACAGTTGTAACAGACATAAGTTTCTATTATTTTTATATTTATATTATATATATATGTATATATGTATATATTATTTTAGATCCTGTATGAGATTTAAAAAATCTACAAATTAACTGCACTGTAGACGGCTAAGAAAATATAGCTTTAATTTTTTCACACAAGTCTGCCTTTCGTCAGAAAAAAAAATGTTTACCCGACAAAAGAAAAATGGCAACAACGGATTTGATTGACACCAAAATCTCGCACCCCATGAGGGTGTTACCGCCGGCAGGGAGGGGAAAGGCTGCTCCTAGTCCAATGCCAAACCCCTTCTCCAGGTCAAAGCCTGGTAGCCCCAGCACGAGAATGTCATGGCGCGCCTGGGAAACGCCTAGACTATCGCCAGGTGTATCGATGTTCTCATCTGTATTTAAATGATGGCAAAACAGCAAAACTCTATCATCAGTTTCTTTCAAGCTATATCACCCACGATTAAACACCGTAGCAAATTGTAACTCGCGATATGATTACTTCTGTCCACATGGAAAATAGGAAAGAAGGGAGAAAACGTGGAAAACGTTGATTATAACGTCGAAGGAGAGATTTTTTACCGAACTTTTCTTACGCAGCGTTCAACAACAACGTTCAATATTTGAATGCATCTGCATAATAGTCATAAATTAAGCCAAGACCCAGGCCTTTACACACTGCATAATTAACACCTTATTGTTTAACACCTCGAACAGAGTGGTGGGGGAAGTTGAGGAACTGTTGTTCAAAAGTGTATACAAGTATGCTGTGCACTGATCGTGTTGGTTTAAAAGATTGTGACTTTAAATGAAACTAAGTGCTGTAAAAAGATAAAGTTGCATTAACTTTCGATTAATTTTGCATAATTTTATTCCTTTCGTAAAATACGCTTTCTGTTTCAAAAACTAACACTTTTGTTGAAAAACCATTGTAGATATTATTGGAAGTTCCTCTTTCGACAATAAGGTTGCATATTATCAAAGAGCCAGTATCTACAGTTTTGGTGAGTTCTTCCCTCGTTCTACTCCCCAAGTTTGAAACAGCTTCTACAGTATTTAACTTGTCATAACAGCGTCTGTATTTGTAGACTGCACTACAATTCTAGTCCAAACCAGGATTGACTTGTCAAAATTAACAACTCCGTCTGCTCATGTACTAACCGAGTAGACAAGCTCAATACTGTGTATCTCACGACAGTGAACTAATATCTATTAAGGTTCCACCGATATTGGAAAATGTTGAGACAGGGCACAAAAACAAAACACCAAAACAAACACTTTGGACTGTCATGGGGTCAATCAGGGCCATTAACCTTACAAGTTCACCGGAGTACAGGAGTTTAATGCATGCCATGCTTTGCTGTGTTTGGTCTCGATTGATTTGGCGAAAATATTGAGCCGATGCCCGATTCTTTCGCAGTTAGATCTCTTCTGAAAAAAAAGTATATCTTGCCCTGTTTGAACAATTTCCAATATTGGTGGAACCATTATGGAGTTTAGTTGATTTTATTAATTAATTAATTAATTTATTTATTTATTTATTTTTTATTTATTTATTTATTTATTTTTTATTTATTCAGCTTCGACATGAAGTCAGGATGAGTCGCACAGGTGACTGACACCTATAGAAAGCAACCCTCCACAAAAGAACAAATTTTACAAGTTACACATACAAATGAAAAACAGAAAAGACAAATGAATTAAGATAAATTCAAAAATATAACAATATAAATATAAAAATACTATGCGAAAAAATTCAAAAAAACCAGAGAAATTAACAGAGACTGCAACTTTTACAGTGGTACTTTGCCACCCAAGTAAGTGTTATCAGAATAAAATTTATTGTTTAACTGACCCGTGTATTACCTAACACTTGTTGAAGATTTGCCATGAAAGGGCATTACATTACATGAGTAAAAAGCTCTATTAAAAAACGAATGACGAAAACATTCAGTTTTAAAAAGTGGCATCTTCATGGAAGTATCATCAGGGGATTTGAATGTGACAAACTGGCTTAAATTTAAATCATACATACCAATAAAACATTTAGCTAAAAAGACACAGTCATTTAATTCTCTCCTGTAGCTCAACGGGAGCAAATTCAATTTAATCATACGCTCTTTATAATTCCTCTCCTGAGGATGTCCTAGAATATATTTGGTGGCTATCTTTTGGACACCTTCAAGATGGGGTTTTCTTCAACTAACTGATTGTCACGTGGATGGCTTTGGTTACTCAAAAAGATCGTCCGTAAGGATATTAATACCTGACTTTCAGTTTTCTCGCCTGAGCAATACTTGCTTAACTTGAGCTTCAACTGTGAAAGATTGGAGAGAAATCAGTTTTAGCTCCCAATATGCTGTTCATGGTCGGTGATGAAAACTTTGTTGAGATTACTTCACTGTCGTCATGACGAGTACTTTGGTTACCCTTGAAGATAGTGCGTAAGGAAAGTATTACCTAAATTTGAGGTTTCCAACGTGCAGAAATGTTGTTCGTTTGATCGTGATTAAGATATGAAAGATACGTGATATAAACACTTTTATACTCCTTCGTATGTGTAAAGTGGGGTGAGGAGTTAGCGTCAGAAACTATTGTCCCTCTCAAGGTAGCAGTGTCGAGTACTCGTCCGCGGCCGTGTGCGGGCGTTCTGTATGACGGTTACCGCAAAAAAGTCCAACCGGGAGCGCAGAAAGTTCCTAAACTGGCCGAATACTCCATTCTTTCTCTTGGAATTCAAATAAATAAACTTGCTTTGCAGATTTAGCTTCGATTCAAGCATAAAATTGATTTTTCTCAACATATATAGCCGTTTAGCGGGTGTATTTTTGGATGAAAAGCCTCAACGCGTAGATGAACTTCAATCCAATAAAATATTAGAATGTTACATTCGTTTTAGAAGAGATTTAGCTACTGCGCCACCGGCTCAATATTTTCAACCAAATTAATCGGGACCAAACACAGCAAAATGCGTAAAACTCCTTTACTTAAATCAGGTGGAGGGACAGTGCTTAAATGAATTTCTAAGGTTGATGTGACCCCATGTCAATCCAAATTGCAGATGATTGTTAGTTTTGTTGTTTTTATTTTGTGCCCTCTCTAAACATTTTCCAATATCGGTGGAACCTTAATAGATATTAGTTCACTGTCATGAGATACAACAGTATTTTATATTATATATATAATGTTTATTCAGTAATATAGGCCACCGGCCTTTCTTACAATTCTTGTAAAAATAATACAGACAAACTTAGGGGCAGTTATACATTATTGCTCGTGGATAATAAGTTTTCTCTTCGGCTGAAACTATAAAAGATGAACTTAGATAAATTGATAATAGTACTAGGATGTTGTGAACTGAGAAGATTCACAAACTTCGTTTCTGTTGGTAAGTCATGACAGTAAGACGGAAGAAAACGTTTTCTTATGTCACTATACACTGGACAAACTAAACAAAAATGAAACTCGCTTTCTATTTGATTGTCATTACACAACTGGCAAACTCTGGCTTCCCTTGGAATATTTTCAAATCGACCACTCTCAATACGCAAGTTATGATTCGACACTCGAAATTTACATAATGCTCTTCTAAATATCTCCACGTTAATAACACATAAATATTTCTCAAGCACAAGGTTATTTTTATAAAGGCGATATGAATCTAACTTAGAAGTATCGTGAAGGTTCCGTGTTCCATTGTTGGAAGCCAATATCAAAAGATCTTTGCTTAAATGCAGATAAGAAAGATGATGCGTCACCTACGGCTTGCATATCCCATACAATACCAAAACCATAAGTTAACAACAAATGCTTAACATTATAAGCCCAACAACTGTATCCCTTCTCAGCCATTTCAAATTGGTAATTGTAACACATTTTAATATATGTGGCATTATCACTACTAATTAATTTGAGCCAGTATTTAACAATACGACCAAGCCTCATGACTCGTAGAGGCACTCTACCAAGTTCTCCCAAAGCAGCATAATTACATGTTCTGGTACCAACTTTTAAAATGAATTTACAGAATAGGGTGTGTACATTTTCCACATCAGGACCCTCGTGGAAGCCCCACACTTCGCAACCATACATAAGAATCGGTAAAATTTTACAATCAAATATTCTAAGTGCAATGTTAACATCTGAATTTTTAAAGAGACTAAGGTATTTCTTAATTCTATACAACACACTTTTACCGTGTTTTGCCAATTTCTCTTGGGCGCTAGACCATACGCCCGAGCAAGAAAATTGTAAACCAAGATAGTTAAAATATGAAACTACTTCTACATGTTTTCCATCTAAATACCATTTTTCATAATTTTTCAATCTTCCTCCCTTCCTAAACACCATAATTTTTGTCTTAGATGAGTTGACTTTTAGCTTCCATTGCTTACAATACATACAAAGCCTGTCAAGTTGTCTTTGCAACCCAATTACATTACTAGAAGCAATAACTAAGTCATCGGCAAATAATAAATACAATAATTTTAACATACCCACATAGACACCACTATACAATCCACTTTGTAAAGTTTCACCGATATCATCAATAAAAATATTAAACAAAAGAGGTGATAATACAGACCCTTGTTGAACCCCAAATGTACAGTTGAAAAACTCAGTTACTCCATGCGGAGTCCTGACACATGCTTTTACATTACTATACATGGATTTTAATACTTTAAACATTTTCCCTTTCATACCTAATTTCAAAAGCTTGTAAAACATAGCGGTACGATCTATTCTATCGAAAGCTTTTTCAAAATCGATAAATGCACAGTATAACCTTGATTTGTGTTTAACTAAATACTTCCATACTGCAGTGTCTAAAATGAAAATGTTATCAATGGTACTACGATTTTTTCGAAAACCAGCCTGTGATTGTGAAATAGGGCAGTTGATTTCAACAAATTCAGATATCCGGCTATGCATAATATTACAAAATACTTTACTGACAACAGGAAGTAATGTGATCCCTCTATAGTTGTTCACAGATTCACGAGAACCCTTTTTGTAAAGAGGGACGATCATACCCTTTACCCATTCTATTGGAAAATTACCCGAATTAAGAATTGCATTACAAAGTTTCAACAATATCTCTCTAAATGCACTACCGCTAAACTTAAAAAATTCTACAGGAATGCCATCAAAACCCGTAGCTTTACCTTGCTTGAGTTTCTGAATAGACGAGTTAACTTCTTCAATTGTAATAACGTCATCCAGAATGTCAGTATTTACAGTAATGTCATCTATTGAGTTACTATTTACAAAATCTTCTGAAGAAAAAGAATTGTTTACAAATTCGTTCACTTCTTGGTAAAAGTCACAATAACTATCGTCAAAATTTCCTGGAATATTAAACAATGTCGCAAAATAATCGATCCAATCTTCTGGCGAAATAGTATCCGGAGCACCAGGGGTGAAAGGTCTCAACATTGACCAGAATCGCTTCGAGTTGGCATCCTTGGCAGCTTCAACAAAGTCCCTCTGTTTCAAATCGTCGTAGTTTTTCTTTTTCTGTCTTAAGGTGTTGCGATAATTACGTTGACTGATTTTAAAGTCACTGAAAGAAGTTGCACTAGGCGTATGTTTATGTAATTTAAGAGCTCTTTTGACTTCAGATTTTAACTTGCTACAGTCTTTATCCCACCAACCATTTTTCTTTACACATTTCTTGTCGACCTTTCTTTCCACCATACATTGAAGTGATTCAAATATTCAATGGCATTATTTATTTGCCCATCACTTATTTGTCTATTCAGTTCACACATATCGAAGTTTTCAAATTCATTTACCCAGAAATTTCTTACATTTTCAATAAAGTTGTAATTCCATTCACATTTAAACAAGTTATTTTTTATGCAACTATTATTTTCACGTATATTACTTATTGAAGGGTTGTTACATGTAAATAATTTCAACTGAAAAACGATTGGTTGATGATCAGATTCCATTCTTGTGTCAATGTACATATCTTTTACAAGATTCAAATCAGTATAAGGTAGTAACACATAGTCTATTACACTTCCACCATTTTCTGTGACATATGTATAGTCACCACTCCCCTTTTCTTTAAAATATCTACCATTGATAATTTTCAACCCCGTACTTTTACATAAATCAAGTAAGTGTTTACCAAAACTATTCACAAATATATCACGTGATTCTCGTTGGGGTATATCAGGGTTGGTAACTCTGTCATCAATGGGTAAGTATTTGTCATTACTTTCCATACAATCACTCAGAGCACCAGTGCGAGCATTGAAATCACCGCACACACACACAGGACAATCGTCATACATAGCTGTGAAATTCGCCAGTTCGTTTTCAAGCACCTGAACCCACTCATCATTTGCATAAGGCGACGACCCTTCTGGGGACAGATACACAGTGCACAACAAAAAAGACTTGGTTACATAATTTACACAGAGAGTAATTTTCACCCATAAGAAATTATCGGAAATACTGGGCAGCTGTTTAACACTGACACAAATAGTTTTCTTGACAAAGCATGAAATACCACCTGAGTACCTTCCAAAATTAGAACGTTTTTCCCTTGCCACGTTTACGCATATATAATTATCCAAATTGAACTGGGTGGAGTTACGGGCCCAGGTCTCTGTGAGGCAAATTACATCGAAATTTGTTAAATAAGAGATGAAATCACAATCCAAAAATTTGCTACTTAAACCATTTATATTCCAACAAAGAAATTGCATATCGATATCCTGTTGATGGCTAGTATAAATTTCATCTGTGTGTGAACTTTCTAAATGACAGTCTAAGTTCGGAATGCCTACATCATGTCTGTTATTTCGGCTTCGGCCTAACCCCTATGGGCGCGTTGAACCAACGACACGAATATCCTTAGAAACTTCGTCGAAGAAATAAAGTGATCCATCGATCTTTAACTTATCATGGTTGAGAAACGCACGTTTTCCGTCATCCCTCGCTTTCTTCAGAAACGGACCAGATTCTTCCTGGCTTCACGAACCATCGGAGAAAAAGTCCTCAGCAACTCTAAACTTGGAATTCTTCAGTACACGTCTCGCACACTGTAGAACACGATCTCTTTGTTTGAATCTCGAGAACTTGGCCACTATCGGCTGAGGATATGACCTAGAATTCGTCAATCTATGGACTCTCTCGAATTCAAATTCACTCCCGTTCAACTCTAGGGACTCGGAAATAAAAGTCTTTACCTTGCTTTCAGACTCTCCATGTTTCGTTGGCCGATTGATCGATACCGTGGAACAACAAGTTGTCACGCTTCATTCTCCCTTTCAAGTCGTCGACTTCACGGGACAAAGCACTGACACTGCCTCTCAAAATCTGGTTTTCTTCGGCTAATTTTGCAACATCTTTATGGCTTGTTTCAAGTTCTTTTCTCAAGGCAATGACTTCCTCCTTCAGTCCATCGACTCTTCCGTGAACATCTTTAACCGACTTGTCAATCTGACTATTCAGGTCAATTTTCAGTTCGCGGATTTCACGGATTACATCAGTTATATCAAAATTCTCTTCCGGATCAATTGCTGGACTTGAAATTGTTCTAGATTCTCTTTGATTTAACTCCGTAAGTCTAGTTTGTCGAGGCCCAGGGTTGAGTTCTATGTCACCACCAATGGTCAGTAACAACGGCACGAACACCAGAGACCTTGACTTACCCGATAGTCTTTCACAGCGTACGAGGACACTGGTAGAGGAGAAACGTTGACCAAAATCACAACGACGGGTTACTTCGCATCTTAAATCATTCTGGTATTCGGAGGTCTTCAGTATATTCATTAAATTCACATTTAGAAGCTCGTAACTCAGTGCTAGTGCCAAACTTATGACAAACATGGTGGCCACAGTCCTATGCAAAAGATCAAGACCAGGTGGCCAGTCGCCATATTCCTTAGTGCCATTTAGCCAAGGATCAACACATCGCCAGTATGTTGGCTGAGAAAACACACCAATGCGACTTCTCCACAGCTGCAAGGAGATACCCATTGTATCAGATATTGTTGTTCTTGGATTTTCGATACACAGTATTGAGCTTGTCTACTCGGTTAGTACATGAGCAGACGGAGTTGTTAATTTTGACAAGTCAATTCTGGTCTGGACTAGTCACTCGAATTCAAACAAAACAATAGTAGTGCAGTCTACAAATAGAGACGCTGTTATGACAAGTGAATAGTAGCATTTTCAAGCTTAAGCTTCTCAAGCTTAACAATCTGCGAGTTTCTCAATCTCAGTTTTTTTATTGGACTAAAGTTTATCGGCGTGTGGAGGCTTTTCATGCAAAAATTGACCTGCTATGAGGCTGTATGTTGAGAAAAGGTCACTTATAGGCTTAAATCTAAGCGAAATCTGCAAAGCAAGTTTATTCATTTGCACTCCGAAAGAATAAGCGGGAATATTCTGACAATTCGGGAATTTTATGCGCTCCACATTGGTCCCGATTGATTTAGGGAAAATATTGAGCCGATGCACATTTCTTTCGCACGGTTCTTTCAGAAGTACAAATCATACTAGGTTCTGTTAAACTTTGTTTTCAGGCAAGTGAGTCTAACAAATTAAGAATGGTCGACATATAAGATTTCATAGATTTTGGGGTTTTTTCATTCAATCATTAATGACTTATCGTAAAATGAATTTACGGAGAAAGTAATTATAATTATAAAAGTAATTATATGTGTATGTATTTTATGTATATTGTATTATATGTGTATGCATTTAATTCTTCGGTACATGGAAAAAAACACAATATTTTGTGGCATTTTCATTTTCACTCAAATATTGAAATAAAGCATGTAGCATAAATTAAAAATTAGAAATTTTGATGAGTAATTGATGTTTTGCAATGCAAAGAGAATGAAAATATTTTAAAATGCTGTAATAAAAGAATAACGGTCTGGACAGGACTGAGTTTAACCGGCTCATGGTTTATAGAATGACCTCATCAGATGAAATCACAAACACAAATCTTCAAACCTAATCGTGGTTGTAGCATTTTACGTGTAGTATTAACGACGCCTACATAAGGTACTGGTATAGCTAAATCGATCACGGATTTACAATATATGTACTGGTAATAGCCATTCCGAAACGACAGTCATTCTCAGCTTTCACCGCTTTTGAACAGTAATATTAAATTTTGAAAAGAAAGTTCAAATATTCACGTACGGCTTTCACGGCTAAAACTAGAAAATTGATAGCAAAACATGAATTGTCACATTACCAGGTCTATGATATCCTCTTGATCTGCTAAAACTGCAACATATCTAGGAGTCTTCGATTTACCAATACACGGACCACTAACCCCATACGTTTGAAAAATCGATTGAACTCAGATATTTGTGGAATTCGAAGGTCTCGTGTCATTTATTGACTTTTGCGAAATAAACGTCATTTTTAAGCAGCCATTCAGAGACCTAGCTCTCAAATTATGCAATTCACCACCCTAGTACTGCCACGTACATCAAACTATAATGCATGCAATAAAGGCACACATTTAACACTACATTTACAGCAAATATAGACACGTATTTTAATTTGTATTTAGGGCAAACAAAGGCAAAAAATAAAACATCAGGCAATAAATGGTCCTCCAGTATTGTGTATTTCTGCCTGTATTGACCTGTATAAAGCTAAAATACATGTAATATAAAATGCTTGTGTAATAAAGAAAGCAGTCAGACGGTTTGGAGTTGAAATCTTTATCTGAAATATCACAGTTTAAATTAATAAAATCAAATAAAGTTAACGGTTGCACACAAAAAATCCCTCCCTCCCTCCCTAACCAAAGGCCCAAGGGGACTTACTGTTGCACCCGATGATAAAGTAACCCTAAAGTCTTACGCCCTCAAACGTGTGGTATGATAATCATTCGTTTTTCATAAGGGATCATAGGTCATCTATCAGCTGGACCAGGTGATGCTGCACCAGTGTTAGTGCACAATAGGGGTGTGTGTAGTTCACGGGCCCTTGCTACCAGTGCTACACGATAGGTTGACAATACAGGGTCAGTCATGTCTGGACCAAAACCCAAGAAGGCAAGGAAGTCGTCCGACAACGCGGGAAATCACTCGCATTCGGATGAGTTTTTCCCAGGTCAGTTCATATCAGCTCAGAGTACATTTTATACGGACGTAGATACGGTTTAGAATGGCTCAACTATTGCAGAAAAGTGTTGATTCATTGGAGAGAACTTTTTGTATCAAACATGTATTGTACAAGATCAGAAGATTTACTGTACATTGGATTGGTAACGGAACTTTCACTGAGTGTGCTATTCAATCGCTTACACGTGATTTCGATTGCCAACTCCAGTGATGACCGGTGCCAAAGTTTTGCTGACCTCAATTTTTGTGAATTTTGTGGACGGAACGAAGACTAGATAAAGACCTTTAAAGGGGCGTGGCACTCTCTTATGCCGATCGGGTAAACTAAAACAGTCAAACGAAGACCAGCAGACTAGTCTTATAACCAATACGTAATGTAAATTGTATGTAGTTACATTTCGGTGATGCAGCCGTGAACTTCTCGAAAGTTCGGTTTGTCCGGGGGTTTCCGTGTGATGTTCTTTGAGCCTGAGGAGTTCAAACCATTTTCCTCTCCTGGCAAGCTAATCGGAGAAAAGCGCGGGCTTCATAGTTGTCTGCATAATACTTTGCAAATCGAGGATTATGATATCGTGTTATCTTCTGCCAGTCATTCTATTTCATGGCCCTGATTTATCTCTGATCGTTTTAAGATTGTCCCTCTGGGTCTACGAACTTTTCATGGCGGCAGATGTAAATCTCATACGTTTGCTCTATTCAACTCGTCAAGGTTACTCTTCACACAGTCCCTCCATACACTGTGTAGAGGGCTCTGTTCTACATTATTAACAGTATTCTATTCCAAGTCAGCTCTTATCAGCTCAAAAGCACAGCTCTTTTAATAAAGGCCTGTGCCTATGTGTAGTGTTTTTGTTTTGCTTTGTTTTGTTTTCAGTAGAGGTCATAGGTCATCATGTGCCTTTTGCATAATCATAAAGTTTCTCAGGACTTTCTTGTGTTGCCATCATTATTACTTCCTATACCTTGTAATGCTTGTGAAGTTGGTGAAGTGTATGTATGTTTTTGATGAGCGATGCTGCAAAAATGCAAAATTATCTTCAAAGCTGCCTTTTTTGACAAAATGTTGCTTTCAGAGAGTCTCTGTATGTAATAAATGTAATGTTCTTGGGAAAAGTTAAAGTATGCCATGAAAATTTTGTAAAATAAATTTTGTAATGTGAAAACAAACTTGCCTGTCACAATTCCGACCACCCTTATCCAGAAAAAATGGTTCATTCCTTTAAGTTCTTTGTTTCTAAATTCATGTATCAGGATGAACAATATTATTTTGTGTATGCCTTTTCTCCTTTTGAATAGATCACCATTTGAAAGCCATTACAACCAAGACTTGGTAAAAAGTATGATTTAATCACTCTGAATTCTTTCACTTTTACTCCCTGTTTGTTCTTTCATTAGGAATTGGTAAAATCCAATACAATGGGCATGCCGGACCTGATGATGTGTTGTGTTTCAAACACTATAATGCCACAGAGGTTTGTATTTCACTTATCAAAGACTATAAAGCCACAATAGCTGCCAATTTTATGCGTTATTTCATGAGTTTTTTCTAACCAAAGTTTGTTTGTGTAAATGTGCTGACTGAAGGACGTGTATTGAAGTATCACTGCTGGCTGATTTTGACCATGCCTACACGTTTTAACATGCTGAATAATAAATGGTCCAGCACTCATAAAATGGCGCCCAGGAAAAAAGTATAAAAAACACAGTATTTCCTTCACATACACATTGTGATCATACTGGAAACAGCATGATGCCATTTACTTGAATGAACAACTCACAATGGCCAACATTTAGCGTTGTAATCTTTATTTCTCTGTCGCATGATTAGTTTATGAAAATGGCATGAAATCTAAAATGATGTCAAAACATTTGAATTTACATGCTACTTTTGACACTCATGACAGTGTTCTACACTTTTTCATCTTTAATGGGTCTTATTGAAAGAAAGCTCTGGAAAACTGAGGATATTTTGAGATTGATTTATTACACATTCTCAGCTATTTGGGCTTTAATGAATGAATGGTTCATACCTTTTTTCCATATTTCTCTCAAGGGTTAAAGGTCAAAACAGGTCACACTTCTGAAATTGATATTTCAAAGACTTGATGAACAAATGGTTCATACCTTTTTTTCATATGTCATTTGATGTGATATGTCCAGCTCTGTTCAGTGCCAATCAACATTGAATATATGGATGTTTACTTTTTAAATATCAAAATTACTCTATTATTTGTTGCTCAGAAATTAAGATTTTAATATTTGGAAGATATCATAGGCAGGAAATATGAGCATGATGAAGAAAGAATTATGAGTGTAACTGCAGTTTCAAGAAGATGCACACATCAAATTTTTGGAACTTGGTCAGGTTAAATTTTTGTTAATTCTACCTTTGGTGCAGGTCATTCATGGAAGAACAATGGAAGATTGGCTGAGGTTTTCCGTGTGTTATTGGCACACATTCCGTGGCAGTGGTGCTGATCCATTTGGTTTCCCCACAATTCAAAGGCCATGGGATGATGGTAGGAAGAGCTAATAATATGAATTAATGACTTGAGTCACAGCTGGGGACTAGAGGTGTGGTGCTTGTATATGAACACAACAAAACCAACACAATCAAATATATGCTTGAATAAAAAAGTCATAATAATGTGGTTCAAAATTATGGGTTCATATAAAAGCAGGCCACAATGATTTTCAAGTGTGTAATTTAAAATGTTGAAATGTCCAAAGTACAAGGGTAATGGTGTCATGTTTTTGTGCAGCTTTTTTCACATGTAATTTATTTATGGACCCTGGCAAAGGTTGGTTAATTATTGGCGATATGACAACTTCATTCCCAATCTGTGTCAAGATATAAAATAAATATTCTCAGTACATGCCAGTTTACCCTCCTGGTTAAAATGCCAGTAGCTGTAACCTTTGATCATGATTTTCTTCTCAATCTAGTTTTGTATGTCAACTACAGTGTCTTGCTTTTAATGATATTTAACAATAACATTTTGACACAAGAAAATTTTACACAATACAAAGGCACTGCAGTGGGACAGATACAGGGAAATTTCAAAACATTCCTAAACTGACAAAAACAGTTAAAAGATATCGAAAGGTATAGGAAACACAAATACAATTCGTCAAACTCCCTGGATTTTAAAACTGAAAATATCTTTGGAAAAGGAATACAGTAGTATGCCTACAAGTACTGGTAGATTGATACACAGTCCAGCCATGATTGATATCAACCAAAACATCAAATACATTGTGAATGTTTTAAAAGAGACATTCACACTACCATGCCTTGAAAATTCAAACCTCCATGAATTTTCAGTGACTTTGAGTGGACTTTGAGCGAGGCAGTAGCACCAAATGTTACATGCTGTGTTCTTTTCTTTGTCACAAGTTGCTGCATCTACAATGTACATGTTATGCAGGAAAGCTTTGGTGTATACATATGAGAATGACGTGTAACATGCATAAGTTACTGGTAGCAACAAAAACAGTCCTAGTAAAAGTTTAAAGATGGTGAACTACTTATCATAAATTTTCATTTATTGCATATATCGGTATCACTAAATTCTGTTGTGGATGGGAATACAATACTTGCAAAATCAAGGAGAAATACTCATATTCAACAGCTTTTTAATTTTTTGAATGATATTTTTATTTTGGTTTTTTTATAGATCAAACAGCATGGAGAATGCTAAAAGGCGACTACATGTTGCATTTGAGTTCTTTTCCAAACTTGGCATTAAGTATTGGACATTCCATGACAGGTTTGGAATATTGTACAGCTACTTTGAAAGTATTAAAAGGAAAAATTAGGAATTATTTCCTTTAAAAATGTTCTGATGTTGTCATCAACAAACAATGGACATAGAGATGGTCACTTTTCTTTCCTGATTTTGATATTTGATGAAGCAATGTGTCATGAAACTGTGGTCATTTCACTGATAACATACAGTAGCAATCCTTGAAGACCAACTAGCGCCCTCTATGGCTGTTTAAGTACCCATGTAGTCATCGTGGAAGGAAAGGATTTACTTTATATTTGTTAAGACTGTGGAATGTTCAAAGAATTTCATCTTTTTTTCTCATATTTGTCAATCAATCAGTTGATGCTGACATTCCTGTCATTTTTGTTGCAAACACTATTGCAATTTTTAATAGTTGAAATCAGTTTGATGCAGTATTTCTCAAAGAAATAGTGAGAAAAAAATGGTCAAAAATAGCACAAGGTCTTACTCATAAATTTACTGAAAATCTTGCTTGAAATTGCTTGAATGGTCAACATGGATCCAAAAAAGATAGAAATAACTAGTTGGAAATTACTCGGAATTTTAATAGGCCAACATATTTTGTGGTGTTGCTCAAACAGTGGTGTGAAGAAAGTCACGTTGGTTTTGCATTTGTGACAACGCAATCTAATTTGTGAGCAAAGAATGAAAATTTGCACAGTTAGAAAGAAGCAATTTTGCTTTTACAAATGTGTTAACTTTGTACTTTATAATGGACAAAACAGATTCTAATGTCGTGTGTGCCACCAGATGTCCTCACAAAGGGAGTGGGTTGACAGTAAATCTTTTAAAATAAGTTTTTGTCACCAACTTTAATCTGTCATTGCAATATTTCATTGTTACTGATGTTGGTTTTAACTCATTCATTTTAGCAATATCTTTGGTAATGTTTACTATGACTTTTTAATTATTACCCACAATTCATGTTTCAAAACTACAGAGACATTGCACCAGAAGGAGATACATTGGAGGAAACAAATAGAAACCTTGACGAGATAACAGACCTAGCATTGGCGTTGATGAAGAAAACTGGAGTGAAGTTACTATGGAATACTTGCAATCTATTTTCACATCCAAGGTGATGAAAATCTCCAAGACTTGGTGTGAATTTTATGAGACTGAAGAATGTATTCTTGACTTGCCCTGACAAGAGTTGTGTTTATCAGATTTATTGAAATCTGTGATATACTGCACAGATTGAACAGTGTCCACACAGAAGATGAAAAATTGAAGAAGGTGAAATGATAAAATACATTATGTGATGTGATGTGATGTCTAACTATACCTTATCCTCCAACCTCATTTTTGGTTGTCACCCGATATTATTCACCCTAACAAGCATATTTAAATGCTTTCTTGAGAAAACGATTTTGTCAATAATCTAATCCTCTTTGTGGTTATCCGTAGGTACATGAATGGTGCAGCCAGCAACCCAGACGTTCATGTCTTTGCCTATGCAGCCGCACAAGTGAAGAAAGGCCTTGAAATTGCTCTCAAACTTGGTGCAGAAAACTTTGGTAATTTAATCGACCACATTATTTTTTGCCTTTCCTTTGTGTGAAATTGGTGTTCTGTTCATGCTGTCTGTACGTAGTTATATGATAACGATAGCAGTGTCTACTGCCATTTATGTAAAAAATTCATTTTTTTTTGTATTTCAGTTTTCTGGGGTGGACGGGAAGGTTATCATTCACTGCTGAACACTGATGTCCTATCAGAATTAAATCACATGGCAAAGTTCTTCAAGATGGTAGTAGGTAAGATTTCATCAAATTTTGACAGTTTTGCCAATTCATCTTCCTTTTACAATGTACATGCAACTTTTGACAATTTAAAGTTATTCCTATGAAGCCTGTAATTTTGAAATAGTTCAGTATGACTTTTTATGTAATCAACAATAAAACTGGTTCACTTTCTTGAACAGCGTACAAGAATAAAATTGGATTTGGAGGCACTTTGCTGATTGAGCCTAAACCAAAAGAACCAACTAAACATCAGTATGACTATGGTAAGTGTATAAGATCAAAAATATTTATTCTTTATTTCCAACATCTAAATAATTATCCTGGGCAAATCAAAACCAATTTTCAATTTGTTTTGCAAATAGATATTACCAAACAGAAAATTTAGAGAAACCTATATTGGCCTTTTAAATATGATTTTAGTCATAAATTTATATGAACATTTCTCAATACATGCATTTGGTTGTTTTTTTCAGAAAACTTTTTGTACCATAAGACGAGAAGCCATTACCAATCAGTTTTCAGAAAATTTTTATTGTATTGTAATCTGCTTAGCAACTATTCATTCTCTTTCTGGGCAAATTTTATTTTTTCATTACTGATATTTTACAGTTTTAATGGTCAATTTTGTGTTAACTTTCAGATGCCATGACAGTGATTGCATTTTTGAAGCAGTACAACTTGGATAAGGAGTTCAAATTGAACATTGAACCAAACCATACAACACTGGCCGGCCATGGCTATGAACATGACATTGTAATGGCTTCAGCGTAAGTCATAAATTTATTTGTTGTCTTTTGCCAAGTCTGACAGAGTGTGGTAATGTTTTAAGGTAGTGTGCACCTCAAACGTGAAAGACGTAAACTTTTACCCAACTTTCATCAAGGGATATTTCAACCGTTTCTCTTTCAAATCAAGGAAAAAGCAGGGGTCACCGTGCAAATTTTGGTATTAAAGAAACAAATTACCCAACATTTACGGATCCTTTCAAATTCAAAAACTAACATGGTGAAAAGTTTTCTTACACCAAAATGACTTTAAAATAAACTTCCCACAAGTGGTAGCTCATAAAGAACTCTAAAAAATTGAGATTCATAATACCTGTCCCCGGGGCACATCCTAGCTTAATGGGGCAATAAACAGGGCAGGAAATTCATTGCAAGTGATAACAAGATTTCTGGGCAGGTAACTTTGAGAAGTTACCTGCCCTAATCTGAGCACCAAAGCACATAGCTGCCCTGATTATTATGGCTGGTGTACTGTATATCCAGTTTACCACGTGATCTCAGTGAGCGTTTTCTATCTCAAGTGTATCATTTAACTCAATTGTAATTTTTTTCATGGATTTTGTACCGAGATATTTGTAACACAGTTTGCATTCAGGGTGCTAATATCATAGCCAACGATTACCTATACGTACCTATAATCATCCACAGATTTGGTATGCTGGGTTCAGTTGACTCTAACACTGGATCACCAGACTTAGGATGGGATACAGATCAGTTCCAATGGATGTGAAAAATACAACACTTGTCATGAAGGTATGATACCAAATTGGATCCCAAAAATGAACAAAAGCTAAATGTTGAAACACTATTTTTGCCATTGAGACGCCAGTTGTAGTTATAATCTTTGAACCTACTTGATATATGTATACCTTCCTTACGTTGATTAAAAATGGACATGGTAAGAGTTTGCAAAGCTCAAAATTTGCTATTTTTTGCTGCTTTCTGTTTTATAAGAAATATGTATTGTAATGGTGACAAAAACAACCTGTATGAGTTGTATATTTGTTCATAGACAGTAGAGGGTTGCTCTCTCTACTGTTGATGATTTGTTGAATAACGGGTACATTTTTCCATGGATATACAAAACTTTTCAACTAGTTTCAAACTAAATAAGTGTTTTATCATCATAGAATAAAGCCTAATTTTTATACCAAAAATTTCAGTGTTCATAATTTTTACACATGCTGCATATCCCTAAGTAGTCTGATGTATCAAGTAGGCTTCCCTTGATCAATGTTCTGGTGATTTACGGAATAGGATTAACACACCCCTAGACAGAAAGATCTGTCACTCAAGGGTGCCAGTGTAGAGAGCGCCCTCAGGTGACTGCCCTTTCAGTCTGAACCCACCCCTGCACATCAGTGCTTATGTCATGATTACACAACTGTGAGAATTCTGACCTTAATTTTCATTTTCTCAGACTGTACTGGATCAGAATGGCTTGAGTCCAGGTGGTCTGAACTTTGATGCCAAAGTTCGCCGAGAGTCAACTGACTTGCAGGACATGTTCATTGCTCACATTGGTGCGATGGATGCGTTTGCACGCGGATTGCGCAATGCGGTTGCCATAGTGACTGATGGAGTGTTGCCAGGATTGGTTAAGGTAAGGATTAAGTGCCAAGTAGAGAGTAAATCATCAAATCCATAAGGTTCAAATTCAATCAAAATGAAGTTTGACAAATACATTTTACCAGCTAGCTTTTATGACACGTGAGCTTACTGAATGCTTCAAGCCACAGTCCTAAATCCCAGGTTCTCGAATTATTGGTGGTTGATATTGACTGTTTATGTGATTTTAGTTCTTTTTGCTCCCTTGAAAGTTGTGTTCAGTTTTCTCAGAGATAAAGCTGATAAACAACCTATCCCTTGAATTGTAACACTTCATTTAGAGAGTTTGACGTTACACAAGCAACAAGTTGCTTGCAACAAGTTTAGACACTTTTTCCGAAAAAATCTCAGGATTTGCAAATTTATACAGCATGGGTGACAGTGCGTTGCATATTGCACAACTCACTGTTCAGTGAATTCAACATTTGTATAATACAAGTTCTGGGGCCCCTGTTGTCTTTCATGTTGGAAGTTTTCGTAAATTTCGACAGTTTTCTTGGGTTAGTTGATAATATAATGGAAATAACAGACTCCAACCTGACCATTAACGTTAATTTTTGGCTTTCATCTTACCCTTGCCCATAAATAAACATTAATGGCTTCGGCGTCACCCATTATTTCTGTATTGAAATTACAGTGGTGTTTGAACAAATGAAGTTGGTTTGTACCAAAACTTGATAAAATGGTCTTAATTCCTTCTAACAATTTTGCTGGTATCTCTATATTACTGATAATTGTTTATTTTTCATGGAGTTCATTTGTTATTAAAGTGTACTTCATGTCATGTTGCCTAGCTGGCATGTATGATCCGTTTAACAATATTGTAACCATGAAATTCATTAATTTCCATATGACAGGAAAGGTACAGCACTTTCAAGCATGGTATTGGTGCAAAGGTAGAGAAAGAAGCCACATCTTTGGAAGAATTGGAGGTGGGTAATCTCTACAAGCCAACCATACATGATGCAAGATGATATACTGCAGGGCAGGGTATAGCCTGCTGGAGTGTCATTTACATAGCAATTCTTTCAGAATCAATGAAAATGTGTGACTTAAATCAGCACAGTAACTTTTACAATTTCACCTATAGTAAAACATGCTTTGATTCGTTAATTTAACCTGTTCACCCCCAATTCCATGTGAACAGGTCCATAACCACCATTGATAACAATGAATTTGGGCCAAACCATTGTGGTAAAAAGGTTAAAAATGCTTACTTCATCTTTTGACTTAATCTTCATTAGGATTGAGAGAATATAAAAATATTTTTCAGTATTTTACTTTAGATGTTTGGAACCTTTTGGATACAATAAGCAAATTCAAAACATAACTTACAAGAATATACTGCCAAACGAAATATGTTTACTTTTTTGAAGTCAAAAGTTTCCATCTTTATTTTATTTTATCATTCAGGAATACATCATGGTGAATGGTGAGCCACAGAAGACATCAGGACAACAAGAAAAATATGAAATGATCCTAAACCACTATGTCTAATTTTTTGAAAGATCATCATGTTGAGTTTTGGATGGCATTTCCATGGTAACAATGCCAAAACCTTCTAGCCAATGAAACCAACATGTTTTTTCTAAATTTGATGAAAAGTTTTAGTTTTCTATAAGAATATGATCACTTGGTTTTAGGTTACAGGGTAAGGCAATATCATCAGTAATTTTCTTGATAATTTTTATGGTGTTTTATAATGACATACATAATATATAGAAGAAGGGTTCTCACTGGACATTAGTGTAAAACCTAAGGATGTGCAGGTTTTCTATTAGTCACTCCAAGTTTGATCACTATGGACACATTGCAACTGACATGAGCTGGACTTGTGTGGTCACTGGCTGTGAAAGACCAGGGTCTAGGTTAGATATGACATTGAGTAATGCAGTGCTCCAAGTCAGTCTAAGCAAGGCATTGTTATCATTTTATACAAATCATGCAGTCAAATGTCACAGGTGCTGTTACCATGGTTACGGTGTCAGCCCTGAGTCACGCAATAGGACTTTGAATGATCCAGTAGAAAGTGTAAACACTTTACAAGGGAATTGTTACAGAACTGATTTTCAGGGTCATCCCAGTCATATTGTATGGCTTTGAATGTGACATGTACCTATTTTAATGAAAATAAAGGATTACATGGTAAGTAACATTGCAAAAAAATTAATAAATAAAGTGTCAAAAGTTAAAAAACTTTGAGTCAGCATGCATACTTTGTTCAGAATTCCTCTTATTTTTAAAATAAATTTACGTCAACACTATTTTCCAGCACTTGAGATCAAATGTCCTTGACAATTTTCGTGTTTTATATATGTCAACTTCCAAGGACTGACTCCAAATAATGTAGTGGGTCCATCCCTGTATCTTTTAGAGATTGGTTATTTAGGACCTGGCTCCCAGTGCTGTCATAGAGATATACCTATGTGCCTATTACTCTATCCTTGCTATCTCTGCATGGTATTTCAGAGAAGACAATCCATGTTATATGTAATTACTCTGCCTAATCCCCTTCATTAAAGCCCCAATAGCTGCAAATGTTTAATTAACCGATCTCAAAATATCCTTAGTTTTCCAAGAGTTTTCTTTGAATAAGACTCATTAGAGACTGAAAAAATGTATAACGCTGCAATGAGTGTCGAGGTGGCATGTAAATTCAAAGGTTTTAACGTCATTTTAGTTTCCTGCAATTTTCAAAACTTGTCATATGACAGAGAAAATAAAGATTACAACAACAAATGTTAGCCACTGTGTGATGCATTCAAACAAAGGCATTATACTTGTTTCTGTTACGCACGATGTATATGTGCAGGAAATACTGTTTTTGTATTTTCCGGGGGGGGGGGGGGGGGGGGCCATTTTATTGGTGTGGCACCCATTTATTATTAACCTGTTAAAAGGTGTAGGCACATGGTCCAAATCAGCGAGCAGTGATACTTCAATACACGTCCTTCAGCGAGTAAATTTAAACAAATCAACTCTGGTTCTAAAATAAAATCATGAAAATAATGCATAAAATTAGCAGCTATTGGGGCTTTAATTGTGCTACCATCATCACCGACATAGAAGCTTAATGCCCTGACCAAATGCCCTGACCCACGTGGGTGGAGGGACGGTGCCTGACGAAATAACTTTTTAGCAGCTCATTAAAGGTAAAGGACATAAAGGAAGAAAACTCTCAGGGTCTGAATTCAAAAGATATATATTTTTGAAGGGTTTGGTGATGTAAAGTTTTAAATAAAATTCGGCAACAGATTTGTACCAAAGCAAGCAAGAATGCTGACTCTTTTTTTTTGAGGATTCCAATGGTCTTAAGGGGCACTGCACCCAACACAGCGTATTTGCTCTGAAATGACTTTTTTGCAATAAGTCGCTCAATTTTAATGAATTTGCCAATCCAAGATTAGAATATTGGTTTGGTTCACCTTTTAGCTTGTTAAGCAGTCGTAAGTTGCATGGTAAAGAAGTGTTAATTTATGTAATCACCTGATTTCCTGGCTACTTTTTAAACTTAACTCTGGCTGGGTCAAATTTCCTGAAATTTTCAAATTATGTCCTTTAAATGCTATACAACAAAATGACTAGCTTGTTTGGCAATAAAGTTCTTACATTTGAATAAGAGGCATTTTAATTTTTGCTAATCATGATTCTTAATCACTTTTTAGAGTGTCAGTCTTTCATCTCTTGCCATTCTAGAATGAGGAAAGATAATGCAAAATAAATAGTATGTTTTTTCTACATATACACTTCTTTCAAGTGAATTATTCTATTTCAGAAAATACCATCAAGTTTTTTACTTACATTAGTTTTTATCATTGATACCAAATTGAGGTGTTTTACCCCAAATATACACATACTTCATCCTTCGAGTAAACTACTGCTACCATACTAAACTTTAGAGTCTCTGCTTTTTAAAAATATACTAGTATGAGGGGGTTTCCTCATCTGTGATGAGAAATATTGCTTTGAAAAAACTGTGTTGGCAACATTCAGCTCCAGAATCGAGTGCTAGTGGTTCTATTCTCAGCCACTTGTGGTTGAATACATAGAGAAAGCCTCTCTTTCTATGTTAACAGGGGCCCTCACCATGTATTGAACCACAAATGACTGTGGTTCTACCAGTTGATGGCATGAGGTTGGGAGTAACGCCAGAAGACTGAAGTTGTGACCTTTGACATTTCTGGCTTGCCCCTTGTTTACATGTGGGAAAGAATGAGCAAGCTGTAAACAAATTTGCATACTTCCACAATAGCTTTGCTGAATATTAAGGTCAATATTCATGTATTATTAGTTACTCAAATTTAGTCTACTGTCTGTGCTTCAGTATATTAAATTGCTTCAGCATCAAAGTTACAATGTTCAGAGTTTGTTAAAATTTTGCATGCTTTGATTTGGAAGACGTAACTAAATGGCAAACATAACTACCTGAGATTACCAAAGTCAACCCAGGGACACAGAGACCCTTTGTGCCAATAATGAAAAGTTGCCGTTTATAGCGCCGTCAATATCCAGTCAGGGAAAGGAAGGGCATTTAATCCTATGCCATGTTTTATCAATACCAGATAACATAATCCTATATTAATTTTGTTAATGTCAAATTTACTCTAAGCATTTATAAGATGAAATCCTGAGTGAAATTTAGCCAAAGTATATAAAGGAAATGAAGGAAACTTTTCACATCTGTTCAAACTTTGTTTGTGATAAATACAGTGGGTGTATCAGTGTAGTTTCTAGCTGTGAATACACAGACGGTACTGTAACATATCGATCGCCCTCGGGTCAAGGGTTGCTCATGTTTTTGAATACACACTAACCAAAGTCAAGCTTAGCATGCTGGCATAGCCAGTCACACACTCGCATCATCAATATGATACAACAAATAATAGTGCCACCAACTACAAAAGCAGACTCTGATACAAAACTTTTACAATTTCATTCTTTATTTCTGTATATAGTCTTACATAGCTTAGTAGGGTACGGGCTATTTTCACACACAAACCACAGACATGTGTGAGCTACCTGGAATGTCTAATTCCACTGAATTCAAAAATGAGAACCCATTTTGAATTCAAAAAACAACTTTCAAAGTATAAAAATGCCTAGCGGATGAAAGCTGTGTATCAACATCCAACACTCTATCCATGATACTGAGGCAGATGCCAATGAAACTCTAGCCATGTTGTAAATACCAGTGACATTTCCATTATCTTATCATTCTATCATTGTTAAAATTTTGTCGTCTATACTGATGATACCACAGACATCACCAGTACAATATATACGATTCTCTTACATTATTCCAGTTTTCATTTTCAATTTGAAATATTTCATTTTTTTCACCATGATGTCACAACAATAGTATCCATGGAAACCAGCTACAATGGCTAGTATATTATTCAGCTGTTTAAAAAAAAAGACAATTTTGATAGTTTGTGTATGCCACCATCACAAAATCTCATTAGTCTTCCAACTTGATGAAAATTACTGTGTTTACAGAAATCAAAATGGATTCCTCTGTTGGTTCATGAAGGAAACCTGTGCTATGCCTGTTTTGTGAAAGCCTTGATCATTGATAATACACCAGTTCACTTGTAATATTGCCACTCTTTGATCAATGGTCTTTATACCTAAGGAGTTCCATATTCCTTTGTTTTTCAAAGTATTTCAGAACAAAAATGAAGAAGATAGGAAACACTGCTGACATAAAATACCATAGCTTTTGTTGTACAAATGTTTTTGTAAGAACTTACTGCAGTTACCTTGATGTTTGACTGTTTTTACTTTTGTTTGCTTTTTAGGAGATTTAGTTTTTTTTATTTTGATTGTGTGGACTTGGGTTAGTTTTACAAGCTTCACTGTTGTATTCCCAATAACAAGGATTTCCAAACCACATATATTCTACTTCTGCGTTCTCAGTGTCAGATAAAGAATTCTTTGGACAATGAACAATGTAAAAGAATAATAACCTGCTCACCCCTAACTCCCTGTGGACAGATCCACACTAACCATTGATAACAATGGGTTTGGGCCAAACCATTATTGTGGATGGGTAATTTGAACATCATGAATACACTTCCACAGATGTTTGACTTGCATTTCATCACATGCTATGGAATATTCCACAAAGCTTATAAACTTACATTAAATTTCAAAATCACAACTCATTATATAACTTTAACACTTACATTTGCAAAAAAAAAGCTGGCATTTGAAGATAAAATATTTTTTTCAAATTCCAGCGTTACAAAAAGTGTAAATTTACTCAGACTATACTAAGTATGAGAGGTTGGTTTATTACAAAATAACGTTTTGATAAAAATACACAAAAAATCAATCTTCTAAGAAAGAATCAATTTCTTCGTGAGGAAAGGACAGCAGGTTTTAAACTCTTAAAAGTAAATACAAAATATCTTATTGGTAACATGGACTAGAAATCTCATTCATTCTGATAATAGGACATATAAGGCTATCTTTAAGAAAGGACAGCCTTCTGATTTTTGCATTTTGATGAATAGAAATTTTGCACTCATCCTTTGTGCACAATAGTTAATCATTTCATTATTCATCATTTAAAATACAAATAACTGAACATGCAGTCTAAGATCTACTGCAGACAGATGTGTTTCACTGAAAAACATTTAAAATAATACAAACTATGTTTTGAAATTTAAGGGCCCAATTCTTGAAATCAGACTTCTCTTAAAAATTTAAAACTTTTAAAATTGCTAAGTTGTGATTGTTTTCAAAATTTACAGCTGATCTCATTTCTATTGAAGGATACTAGACAATTGGTATCTGTGGATTGCTACTTGAACAAATCAAGCTGCAGAATTGAATTGTTAGTACAGTTATTTGACACTGCCCTCTGACTATTGGCATACAATGTACTAAGAGTCATAGAATAAAGCAGCTACAGAAAAGTGATTTTTAGCATACTTGGATAAACAGACTAAAAGATGTGATCCCTGTAAGTCATGTTCTCGACACAGCAAAAACAGTCAACTTGAGCACAAGAGGAAGATCACTGCCAACAATGATGGCTGCTGTAGCTGTGATGGTTACGGCTGCACTGTGCAGTGATGGGTTTTGCCATCGATGATGGCAGTGGCTGCAATGGTACCTATAGTGATGACTATGGCAGCCATTATACAAGACATGACAGCTATCCAAATATGATAGACATGATGGCTGCCAGTCACCATGGAAACGTCAGACAAAATGGCTGCCATGGCAGCTACATTTGCAGCCATGATGACTGTGATGGCTGTGTCAGCCATGATGGCAATGAATGTGATAAAAGACATCATGGGACCAGATCTGTTAGTCTGTAATGTATCAATGACTATCAAAGTATCCTGGTCATAAAGTATTGCTATTTTATGCTTACCATCTAGTTAATACCTTTGTAAAGTACCAACAAAATCACAATTCACGATGTGGCAACAAGAGACCATTTCCATATGAAGGTCAAGAAATTGACCCACTTAAATGATTGTAAACTCTATTTAGTGAATGACATAAACAGCCATCACAATTTTCTATACACGTATTACTGAAACTTCTTTGCATTAATTACCCCGATTTTTTTTACAAATTACCACACACATGATTTTCTAATTGTTAACTGCCTATACAGAAGGGTTCTGCTAAAATTGTCCAAGAAAGTGTGCACGCAAAACCTGATATTGATATTTTCAGGAATCAAACGAAATTCAATGGGTCCCCACACACTTGTAAATACCTCTTCACACCCACGTTACTCCAAAATTTGGAAAAGTACCAATATCATCCTCTATTCTATCCAGAAGTCAACATCAATATAATTTTACGTACACAGATTTATCGAACACACTTTCAAGTAAATCTACAAATAATGAAATCAGCTATGAAAACAGCAGTACAATATCACTTAAAAGCTTGCTTAAAATTACATGGCTGAAAAAAGTTATATAAATAAAAAACTTTCCTTACGATTTTTATAAATTGAGAGTGTAATCTTAAAATGGTTATAGTATCACTTAACAGTTTAAAATCACGTAAATGACCAAGCCAATACAATGATGACTTGATTTTTTCTCATCAATTTGTATAAAATTCCTATATTGAGAGTAAAAGTGACAAAGTGGTTACGGTCATCACTTTCCTATTTTAAATCAGTATATTTGTATTGTAAACCAATTCTTTGTGCTGTACCCTCAACTACATTATTCTTGTTTGTGCTTGTGAAAGCATATCAGAGATTGCACTATGATCATTAGTATCTTGTATTGACTTGAGTTTGTGCATTTTGTTTTTCTTGAATTGGACATATCAAATGACACAATTTCAATTTAACCTATGTTTATACCAGTAAATTCTCATTCCCACTACAAATTGCAAAGGCTGTGTTTTATTCCCTGTGTATTATCATATACCCATGCCCATATTGCTACATCCTAGTGACGTTCAACGTAAAATATCAGCCGTGATATTTCACGGTAAACGTCGAGATATGCACGATGAACGTCATCAGTTTAGAGTTTTCCCGAACTACATTAGCAGTTTGTTGGTAAACAACGTAAACAACAAAATGGCTGCCGCTCCCCGCCTGCGAAGCGATGTCGCCGACGTAAAAACTTGAAGGGCTTCGAGGAACACGGGTATTTCTGGTTGCAAAATACGGAAATATCACGTTGAGTCTTGAAATGTTTTCCCATGGTATTTTTTTGGTCAAGTTCTAGCAAACATTCTGCCTTTCGCACGGCGCCGGCACTGTGCACGGTCTCCACCGAACAGATAGTGAGCGCGTGGCGTGACAGCGATGTGGCGCGCGCGACGACTGTTGACATGGCAACTCTAAAGGTAAACTAACAAAATGGCGTCCCCTCTCCGCGCGAGCTCCGTGCCGTACGACGATCGAAATCAGGATGGATTTAAAGCTCAGCAGTTTTTGATCGGTTACAGTTGTAATAGCATATTGCGCCTTAAAATGTTCCTTCTGTACGACGCTTTTTGTATCCCGGTGTCTTTCTTCTAGGGTTTCATTGAGATATGGACGACTTGCAGCGATGTCGCGCGTGATGTTGACATCTTCATCGTATACTGTATGAATGAAGCCTGTTCACATAAACATTCTGATATTTATGCGCAAGGCATAATAAAGTAAAGCCTCAAAATCAAAGGTTTTTCGTTCTATTAGTAAAAATTCCCTAAAATTATGGGCATGGGTATATGATAAATCGGTTATTACCCAATATCGCCTGTTCCTTGTGTCATATCAGCATTCGTGTCATTTGTGCTGCGTCAGACACTCGACTTCGTCTCGTGTCTGACGCAGCACAAATGACACTCATGCTGATACGACACAGGAACAGGCGATATTGGGTAATAACCTCTAAGTATTGTCACTGAATGAACTGTTTGTATTCTGTTTTCTATCTAGTTTTGTCCACACTCTATAATTAGATTACATGATTCAAAAGTTGTATTCCAAACGGAACAGATTCTACCCATGGGCAAGCAAGATAAACAGAGTTCTGATCACATTGGCAACTATGTAATGTTGAATTTCTGAAAACTAGAAATAAAACAAAAGCACATACAATGTATCTAAAACAAGAGACACGAATTCTTTGGGAAAAGACTAGACGTATTTTTGTCAACATTTTGGATTAATTTTGTCATGTAAATTCCACCAAGATACATCTGTATTTCAATTGATGTTGAAATATTAGCTCTCTAATGTCTTTCACAAAGATACGCCCTCATTTAATAGACAATTTCTATCAAGATTTCCTATCAGTTTCCTATCAGTCTACTTTGTCATACATGTGGTATTGCTTATAAGTCATTTAATTTGGCTCAGTTCCTCTCGCTGTTTCCATGTATAGGTCAAAGGTCACTGACCTCTTTATACTCTATACTACTGACACAGGGCTTTGCTGGCTATTAGCTAGGTAAGCTGTACATGACAAAAATACTGAAAATTATTCAAAAGAGTTTCACTAAGCCCTGATTTCAAAAGAAACTATCATTGTAACTATTATGTTGGTATCTGAATTTTTGAAATATCTTGACATCTACATTTTTCGACGACTTTTAATGTTTACAAAGTTGTCCTGGTTTTCCTGATAGATATTACATAAGCTCTTTCGCAGAGCTAAGGAAGACAATATCAAACTGAATGTGTGTGTGTGTCAATTATTCAGGAAAGTGTTTTTATCTAGATAGTATAAGTTAAGACTATAAAGCAATAAAATGAATATACAATCTTTTTTCCAAATCAAAACGAAACCTTATAACATCCATGTAAAACAAAAATATTTTCAAATGGTATCTCCAAGTATTTCAACACCATTTAAAATTACACAGAGAACATATTAGAGAAAAGAACATGCATTTGAATTATTCAAACGAATGATGAAACAAAAGTTATTAAGATTATCCACTAAACTTTTAAAAAGTGGATTATTTTATCTACGTAGAACTTCTAGTTTCTATATGAAAACAGTTTTACCGATATCGGTGTCATTACACACTAAAGCAATGAACCAATACAGACAATCTATCAGGGACTCTTTTTAACAATATTGTTCATTGCCTAATCAAGATTTGCCTTTTAGATTGCAAATAGCATTTCATTGGCTGATCAAAATTCCTCCATTGCGGGAATAGTATTTCATTGGTTGATACAAACATACTGGTTGTAGCACATTTTTAGTATACTAGATGAGTGGATAATCAAATATAGTTTTGTAAAATTTTGGCAAAATGCATTTCCTACCCGTCACGGGAAATTGTTGAAACCCAATTGTTCGTTTTAAAACAAATATTTATTTACAGCTTCTCAATAAAATGTCAATCAAACATGCAACGAACTTTGCAAAACAAGTTTTTCACAAAGATACTTTCACTTTCTGTGTCGCAAAAATTTTTAATTTATGATGATCATGGCATTATTTGAATTTGTTTCTGAACTGACATTTAATTTGCTATTTATTTTCAAACATATTTTGAATTCTTATCGTGTATCTTGGACATCAAGACATGCAGGACTTTGATGACACTGAACAGGTGATGCGCACGCCAGACATTTAACCAGATGTAGACAGTGACATATTTGGACATGCCTACTTCACAACAAGGATATTGGACAATATTTTTGTTTGTTTTATGCTGTCAAACATGGAATATTGAATTCTTTTTACTCAAAGCGGGAACAATCTAGTTAAACGGAGGAAAATGGCAGTTTTTGTTACCTGTATTTTAACAGTCTTGTGATAATTACGTTCAACTTTGCAGGATGGAGTAATTTCCATGTGTATGAGGTTACCTGTGAAACAATGTCCAACTAATGTGATCGATTGATTGATTTGGTATTGATCGATCAAAACAAAGCACACAGAACTTTGCTGTCACTGTATGTGGTTGTTATAGTTTCCTGTAAACGTATCGGCAAAGCTGTGTTAGAACTCGACTTGTCTCGAAGGATAAGACCGGAAATTTTATATGTACAAAAAGTGATAAACGTGCTGGATTCATTGACCCAACCAGCCAACCGAACTTTACTTGTGCTTGTGAAAAAATCACATATTATTATGGCAAGAATTGTCTTCTTCTAAAGCCACTAGACACAACCATAAGTGTACAACTACAAGTTGACCCAAACCTGGTCAACTTCCCATCAACAATCACACTATATACAGATGGTCAGGCAATAATATCAATGACTATGTACGATGATGATGATGTTTTCGGGACTTGATTTCATAGAGAAGCAAATTTCACAATTCACAAACAGAGAGAAAAGACACCATTCTGAAAATGCCTAGATATAACTTCTTAACGAGAGCACATTCAATACAGAACGTGACGACAGAGATTCAGATAAAAAGTCTGATAGCAAGATCACAAACACACATCTTAGTTGTAGTATTAGCATTATGCAACCACACCAGCGTCGTGATACTCTTGTTGCTCCAGTGTGAAGAAGTCTTCTAACTTCCACTGAAGGGTTTCAAATGTAGGTCTTTCCATCTCATCACTCTTCCAGCATTCCAGCATGATTTGGTAGAGTGGATCCGGACATCCCGGAGGACATGGCATACGGTAACCATGGTCCACTTGATGTAACACTTCAGCATTTGTCATACCTAACGATAAATAGTTACAAGGTATTAAACCCTTTGAGCGCCAAAGTCAATTTTTATCATATTTATAAAATCTACCCCCGTCAATTTTTTTCTAAATGTTGCCAAAATTTTGATGACGAACTGTATCACGTGAAATGCGACATCCATTTGGTCCAAAAGCGTCAAAAGAATTACTTAAAAATTCATAAAAATTGGTAAAATGTTGTACTAAAATTTTGGTGGGAAAAGTTACAGCACTCAAAGGATTAAAGTAATGAGTAGAGTGGACATGTCAAATTTTTTGTAAGTATTTCTGCTATATGTGACAACCTACATTTGGCTTTAAGTAGTACAAACTACTGTGTCATGACACATGTTTAGACAGTGTCTGTACAAACGACAGTTCGTCAAAACTGTGGTCAGTCAGTGTCCATACAAAATACATAGTTCATAATGAAAAGACATAGAATATCTTATAGTGACAAGTGTTAGACATTGTCTTTACAAACTACAGTGTTTGTCATTACTAGTGTTCAGTTAGTGTCTATAAAAAATTACTATTTCACAATGACAAGTGTTTGGAAAGTGTTTGTAGATGTGTGGAAGGCCTGTGGTTTGTCATTCCAGTATCTAGAGGGCGATATCTTTACACACTATCTGATTGGTATTTGGTGGAATAACTTTTCTTTCAGCTGGATCATAACAGCTGCAATATCCAACCTGCTCTCTTTCATATCAACTCACATCAAGCATGTTGCAAAACTAGCTAAGTATACTCTAAACATAAATTGCTGCTTAGGTTGCAGCATTTTTACATACATTACTGTCAACATGTTGTCATCATTGATTATGCAAAACTGAGGTTGTTCTATGAAATGTTGATATACTACTGAGTGAGGGCGCTATCCCATTGATCATGCTTATTGACTGAACTAAACATGAGAAAAAGCAGTCCTGAAAGCAACAACATGCTAAAAAGTTTGGAGTCCGATTATAAATGCTAGCAAATAATTCAAGGGTTCAAATGAAAGAGTAAACTGTGTGATTGCATGGTACATTGGCTGTTTTTACTTACCGGGGTATGGTACTCTGCCAAAGGTTATAATCTCTGTCAGCAGTATTCCAAATGACCAGACATCAGATTTGATGGTAAATCTGTTGTAGTTAGCAGCTTCTGGTGCAGTCCACTTGATGGGAAATTTTGCACCAACTCTGGCTTCATATTCGTGTTCCTACAGACATGAAGGTCATTGACATATCAATTTTCATTTGATATGGCCAAAAACATCTAAAATGTTGTAAAATGACAAAACACATCATGTTTCATCAAAGTTTAACATTGTTTACAATATGGTAATATTTCTACTTTGATTTATTAGTATTTTCATGTCTACACACTCGACTCACATGACAAGTTCTATGAAAGTTAAGCCATGAATATCCTATTTGAAACATGTTAATGAGGTAGCATAAAAATATCATTATTCTTCCAAAACTGATATGTACATCTATCATCAAGCAATTTAACCTTATCACGTCAAGTTTATATTTCACCATCAAGTCAAGGTGGTTAAAAGTAGTGAAGCACAGAATGTCCCATATGGCGCATTTTAACAAAAAGTTGAACATTCGAAGGCCCTTGAAAACACAGATACTCTAAACATGGTTTTTACAGCTTGAGGCTGCCATACTACACCAAGCCAAGTGGGTGAAATACCACTTTTTACCGACTTTGCATGTTGGGAAGTGATACTGTCTGACAGGAAAAGGGTTGAAGGACAAGAGAACATTTCACACACCCTGCATTGACTACTTTGGACAACTGAATGATTACAAACCTTTATCAATCTTGCCAAACCAAAATCTGCCACTTTGCAAATATTATTCTCTCCAACTAAAATATTCCTGGCAGCCAGATCTCTGTGGATGTAATTCTGTGATTCTAAATATGCCATCCCAGAAGCAATCTGAGCTGCCATATCTATAAGCTGTACTAATTTCAAACTTCTACCTGCACCTACAAATAAATCATACAGATCACAAAATCAATATCAAGGTCAGTATTTCAAGTTAACTATTCATCATTCACGGTGAAGTCAGTTTTTAATCAGGAAATTAACATAACATCTATGTTAACCCTTTAAGCGCTGTAATTGTCTCCCGCCAAAATTTTAGTGCAAAATTTTACCAATTTTTATGAATTTTTCTGTAATATTTTGATAATTTTGGAACAAATGGACATCATATTTCATTGGCTACAGTTTTTTCTCAAAATTTCGGCAAAAATCTGAGAAAAATTGACTGGGGTTTATTTTATAAAAGGGCAAAAATAGACTTTGGCGCTGAAAGGGTTAAAAGACAAGTAGCTGTAACTTTTGATGATTTTTTTGTGTTTCTGTACAATCAATTGCAAGTTCTTGTTCTACTCCAAAAAGCATGTTAAAACACCAACTATTTGGCATGTCACAGTGTTTGTATGTGTAAAATGCTCTGTTATTGTTTACATTTGAATTCTATCTCAGACCAGAATTCACTTGTCAATAATAACAACGCAGTCTACACATGTACAGGCCGAGTTGACAAGCTGAATACTCTGTATCTCAATATACTTTAAGGAGTAGAAAAATAAACTGTTGTTGACAATAAAAAGGGAAAGTCGTGAAAATACTTGTAACAGATGGTGAAAAAAATCATCGAAAGTTACAGCTACTGATCCTTTTCCCTATTTGGAAGACATAAGTAGCTTTGTTTGATTTCTAAGATGTTGTTGAAGTCTGTGCGATGAGTAATGACATATAAGAAATGAGTGTGTGTTTACTGGTCTGTACATTCAATTCACAGACCAATAAAACAGTAACTTTATAACACCACACCCAATAACAGGGTCAAAGGTCAACAGGTCATGGTCTCAGGGGTCATTAGTGTGACTACAGCAGTCCTTTTTTTCACTTTAGAGTCAAATTGTCAAAACAATGAAACTATCACTTTCTGAATTCTAAGAATTGTATTTCCTCTTGAAAACATAAATTTACACTTCACTCAATTGAATCATTGTCAAAATTTATTTTGAAGTCTCGTTTTCTGTCAATAATTACAGAGTTTACACGATGAAAAAGCGCAAAAAGATACAGAAGTAAATCTGTCAGTCTAAGAGTGAGGGAAATCCCCAGTAAAATGATTTATCTTTCAAATCCCTGCCATATACAACCCTGTAAGTTGATATTCCTTTGACAGACTGGCATTTTGCCAGAAAAAATCTCTCAGTTTCATAAAAGTTAAAGTTTTTCACTTGTTAAGTTTTATTGGCACATTGTTTGTCTTTTGGAAATAACGAGCAATGCTTTACAATGGTCAGTTTCTGTTTGGACTACTAGGACGTAAACCATCTACAGAGTCCAACCCTGCTTTGTTTTGTATGCCTTTGCTTTGGTTGAGGATGCTAGGCTGCAGTTCAACAATGATTTTTACTGGAAATTATTGCAGAAATGTTAACATGCTGCAAAGATAATTTGTTTTTGTTACAAACCTCAGCAAACACACTGTACAACACTGTCACATCTGCCAAGTCAAAGTTCCTTCATATTTCATCATTCTCTACGAGTACACATTATGTCAAAAATTTCAAATACTAAATATTTTATCTTCACTTGAGAGAGTTATGGTAGTTGAAACTGAATTTAAACTTTTGCTCAAACCTTCCATAAGGAAACTACCCTTTTCAAGTAACATATAAAACTGAGGGGTCACCATGCAAAATTTGGTACAAGGGCAACAAATTACTCAACATGTTCCGAAACTTGAAATTCAAAATGGCCACCAACCCTGTGTTAAGTCTATGGGGAAATATTAAATTTTCTATTTTCACAAAATTGAGCCATTTAATGCTTCAAGTACTTTATGAGCTTCAAAATGAACCCTGCAAGCAGTAGATCACAACAGTTTTGTAAAAGTTTGAAAGTCTGAATATATGTCCCTGAAGCATATTTTGCCTATAAGTTTGGAAAGAGGAACAATCTGTCTGCATACCTTGTAAGTACTCCAATAAACTTCCATTCTTCATAAGTTCTGTGACAATAAAGATTGGTTCTTGTAGTGTACACACTGCATATAACTGTACTAACTTTGGATGCCTTAACTTCTTCATAATTTCTGCTTCCCGTAAAAAATCACTGGGATCCATTGTACCTGGGAGTAAATAGGTCTACAGTTATTTCCATAATTTATATCAGTACATATTTTTCTACATAAACAATAGTTATTATTAATATCTCAAGTCAGCCTCAGTGTTCACGTTTATGAAAAAAAATGCGTATTTACGCATTGGAATTGTCTGTCTACGCATTTTTTTCATTGTTATGCGTTTTCTATACGCAAAGGAAAACAGTGCCACAGTGAAGCCGTGAGCCGTGATGATGATGCACCGGTTACCAAAAATTCCTGTCCATAACCACATGCAGGCTACCAAGAGCAGTGGAAGACTGAATAATAGTTACGTATTGATGTTTAAATATAAAGGTATTCTAGTGCCTGGATTAGCTGCAATAACTCTAACCTTTGGGTAGCCCGATGTGTTTTGACGGTCGCATGTATACCCTACGCTGTTACGTTGCAGCATGTTTGAAACACAGCCCAGTTGTTCATGTTGTTCGTTGAACTGTTTTCATTAAAATAATGTCACATGTACATCATACAATCCGTAGTGTAGATTTACTGAAAGGCTCATCGTATTTTGTAGTCAGTTTTTTTTCTGTCAATCGAGTGTGGAAGTGAAATTACGTATGCAAATACAGCCATTACGCAATTTTAGCAGACTAATGCGTATGCCATACGCAAGAAGGAAAAAGTTACCGCGAACACTGAGCCCTAAATAAAACTCATTGCTATCAAATATCTCACCTGGTTTGAGTTGTTTGATTGCAACAGCAGTAGTCGTATTCCATGTTCCTTCATATACATCTCCAAACTGTCCGGACCCTAGCTTCCGAATCCTCTGTAATGATTCCCGGGGAATTTCCCATTGGTCTACAGTGTTATAAGAAAGACCGGCAGTTTGCGGTTTTTCTAGCTGCAATGAACAACACGTCAGAATATGAGTTGATTTCTGAGTTTGCTCAGTAAGACAACAATCACATAATGATTAACTGTGCCCGTCAACAAAATTCACACATTCTCTTACAAGTTACAGAACTTAACTGATTTATCAGCTTTTTAATTAATTGCTGAATTAATTAATGAGTATAAGGACACCATGGTGTAAATGCTGAACTACTTGTAAACATCTTGCACACAAGAAACAAACATGTTAATAATTGGTCAAATTTCAATCTATAATGTTCATTACAACGTGGGTTGAACCAAACAAAGTGCTCTGACAGAAATATGAATTTTTATGACAGATGTGACAATAGATTATCATTTAGACTTTAGCCATGGATGACTAACACTGCTAAGCTGTATGTTAAATCACATCATATCATGCAAACAGCATCTGTTACATTTATACTAAGCAATTCATGAAATTCAAAATAACTTTTAGTTACATTTATTGAAAAGTTTGTTCTGGAAACACTCTGAAGCAAGAAATTTATCAGTAATATTGTAACAACAGTAATGGACGGTAGAATTTCTGTGGTTTATTATATATACCAGATTTTTACACCAGCTAAAATATATTAACTGAACTCAGAATGCCTTATCAAATATTTCTAAAATGAAATTCATGAGTTGAAAGTTACACAGTCATCTTTATAAAAGAGATATAATTACTTTTCCAAATTTGGATACATACATTTTTAAATTTCTTTTTGAAAATTTTAATTTCTGAAATGTGTAGTTGTATCGGTAATGTATCTTCATGCATGCTCCTATTTATAAGATTCCTTCCTTGAATCCTGCATGAAAACACTATACTACAAGATTGTGGTTGAATCTCCATCCAACTTAGAGGTTTTGAAAACACCAGTGACCTACCATAACACATGGTCTTCTCAAGTTAACACACAGTCCATCGGCATCTCTGCTATAATGTTGTACCATTTCACTAAGATTTCTAAAAGTACACCTTCTGGCAATAAAGTAGCCTCCTTCATCGAGTTGCCGTATTCGGTAGTGTTTCACTGTGTCTCCGTCTCGCACTGTCAAACGACACACAAAGGTGCTTCATCAACAAATTATACACATGAAAACTGGCAATTAATTCTAGAACAGTACAAAACTGCTTCCTGATAATTGCTTATTATTATCAAACTTGAAGAACATAGAAAATTCTTGCATTCAACACTTACTCATCAATGGATCATGTATTTCCTTCTAAATCTTTTTTTGAAAACAAAATCAATATGAATATGTGCAAAACACACTTTAAAAGCATACAACATAATCACTTTAACCCAAATCCTGCAAAGTTCAAATGTTACCACTAGGTCAAATTGATTAAAACCAATCTGGCATTTTCATAAATACTTCATCATTTAAAGGCCTCTGAAAACAGAGATTCTGTAAACATAATTTTTATAGACTTGAACCACTACATTACTCCATGTCAAGTCGGTGAAAGGGCACAAAGGTTTTGGCTTAATACTGCTCTTTGACTGATTGGCAGATGGGGAAGTGATAGGCCCGGCAGGATATGTGTTAACTGATCAATGTCCAGTAATAAAATACACCACAAAAAATAATCTAAGGCGTGGCATGAAACTGGAGGAATGAAAGAGAACACACTAATTAAGGTCATGGCCAATGAGGTCATGCAGGTAAACTTGACTGCAGGATATGCACACATCATTCCAAGCAATGCAATTCTCTCCTGACTTCAAAGGGAGGGCATCACCAGAATTGAACCTGTGCAACTATCTTGTTTACAAACAATGTACTCCATGCATGATATAATAGATGCATCACCTAAAAAAAGCTGCAATTATTCAATTTTATGATGTACATTATGAAAAACATGTTTTAACTTTCATCAATTGCCAATGTACCTTGGGTACGGTGTTTACATTGGTTGTATGGGTCTAATGCGACCCTCCCCTCCCTTTAAAGAATTAGAAAAAACATACAAACCTGAAAGTGAATATTCCCCTCTTCTGCTTTCACTATCTCGTATAAGAAATGATCCATGTTCATTTTGTTTTAATAATAGTTTCTTTTCTGCTTCTACTCTTGTAATCTTGCCAAAGTACCATCTGAAAAGAAACAGCAAAGATGATTCCACTGCTAACACAATAATGAGTTACATAACAGGAGTCAGAGGGGCATCAAAAATTTCATTCCTCAAGTCGTTCCAAACCTCCCACCTTCCCTTTAGGAATTTTAACTTTAAACAATTAGTGTACACTGAACCCAGCACAAGAATCAGCGTACACTGAACCCAGAACCGGGATGGCCTATGTTCAGTGAAGCAAATGATGTATAACATGTAATTGAATATACAAATATATATTGTGCCATTACTATGAAGAACATACTTCAATTATTTCATGGTCTGGTGTATGAGAAAATTACTGTATTACTTTCACATACAACAAAAGGTTGACATTTTTCCAGTTTTATTCAGCAATTGGGTGATCAAAAACATATTTCCTTACAAACTCCAATCCAATAAGCTTCACATGAAAATACATAATTAATTTTGTGCTTTAATTTTTTAGTCTAATTACACGGGTAATTAACTTATTTGATAGATAGACACTTTGTAGGGTCAACCTGTGACCAATTCAACAAACTAATGGATTTAACTATTTTTATCGGAAATTTACGGTAGAATGCACTTCATGGACAGATATTCAGACTTTCTCATTTTTATACAACTCTGATCTACCACTTGTGTGGGCTCATTCTGAAGCTCTTAAAAATAAAATTTTAACTGACTTGTTTTTGTGAAAGTTGAAAATTTAATTTTTTTCTCATAGAATTAACACAGGGATGGCAGCCATTTTGAATTTCAAATATTGGTAAATTGAGGGAAGTACGTTTTTCTGGTACCAAAATTTGTACTGTGACACCTGATATTTATTCTTGATTTTGAAAGAGAATGGTTAAAAATCTTTTACTTTCAAGGCACACACTATACAGTGTACTTCAACTTTTGAAATAACTTTTGGGTTGGCGCAGGAAAAGGATATGACACCATGACACCGGCGCTGTCACAGAAACAACATATCATATTACGACACTGGTGTAAGCAGAGGCCAGCAGGTCTTCAATAGAAATGTTGATTTACACATTGTACATGCACACAGTTATGATTATGTGAAACAACAGCACATATATTAAATTACATGAGTGTTCCGCGTAAGGCCCTTATTATGAGTTCACATGTTCTATATTCTTAGTGAGGACAAAAAGCTTGGTATTTGGCTGAAACAAAAGTTTCAATAGTGGAGATCAAACAGATACAATTTGATTGTTTGAGTACATATATTTTCTTGTTTCTTTTTATATATCATTGTTTATGTTGGGGGCAGTACCCAGTGAAGTTGCTTGTGTTCCAATTCACAATACCTAGGTTCCCCTGGATACACAGCGATACAGTTATAGTTGCATGTGACCACAGATATGGTACAGGTGTTCCTGAATAATTTACCTACATGTATGTACCAAAACCTAGCAAAAACACTTAATATTCTACATCTGGCTAAATTCCAAGGTATTTACCAGTGTAATACGATATAATCACAATAAAACATTATCAGGATTTGGAGGAGTATCAGGTTTGTAATGTCCATCGTTGGTTTTTCCACCATTAACATTAATTTTTTTATACCATCCTTGGTCACGTCAGCAATTATTTTACTTCCATATGGTAACCAACATTACCTCCTCACATAATCCTACTACAATTATGACACTACATCTTTTCAATTTTTGTTTATCATACAACAATTTAAGTCCGATTTATTCTGAAAATCTCATGACACTACTGCTACAGCCGAGCATAGAAGGGTTTTGTTTTCTGTACAGGGACGCACTGAGAAACTGTGTCAAAGTGCATCTCAAAGCAAACTGAATATGTAATATCATACCTAAATGCTATATAGTATTACGCAGAATGACACGTCAGAGTTTTGTATAAAGATTGATTGCAACAATAAATACAGATAATCATCATTTGTACAAACACTGTACCAGAATCGTAATGACAGGATTTCTGTAAATCCCTTGCTCAGTGAGCTGATAAAAGATGCATCACCAGGAAAGGCGCAACTTTGAATTTGAAATCTAAGTTACGTTTGTGCAATGGCAATTTTGCTGATGTCAGATGTCTTTAAAAAGTCATCTCAATGCTTAACATTCATGGGTGTTTACCATTTGACCCATCATCACACTGCGGAAGTCGTACGTCAAGAGAGAGATATAGTATGTCCCGGTACATCACATTCTAAATTCCTGACAGATACACCAACCGTATCAACACTGTACTACGGTATTACTCTGTGAAAACTGAAAACTTAATTAGCTTGCCTGCTATCTGCGTTGTCATAGCCGCTTTCTGCGCCTTTTATAGTTTTGTCATAGTTGATGAACTCATAACCTTCATACATGGAGATATGACTTTTACACTTTGATCACAGATCACTCAAACTTTGCCATTTCTTCAAATAACAATTCCTGGAGCTGCATAACACGTCTGTAACATTGACGCTATGTTCAACCTCCTTGATGTCATGTCATGTCGTGTCACTACAGTCTAGCATACAAAGTATATTATTTCATATGGCACTTGCCATTGGAATAATAGATCCTACAGTAAAGGTCAAAATATCAGATTTCCATTTATAAAACAAGTGACATAGGGTCCAACAAGGCTTTGGTGCAATGTCTTGTATGAAAATACGGTAGTAATCACCTTATTTGATTATGAATAAACCCTTAACCCTTTGAGTGCTAAAGTCAATTTTGTTGCTTTCATAGAATATAACCAACACAATTTTTTTTAGATTTAAACAATTTTTCCCAAGGTTTTTCCAAAATTTTTGATCAAAAACTGTAGGCAATGAAATGTTATGTCCCTTTGATCCAAAATTATCAAAAAATTACAGGAAAAGTCGTGAAAATTGGAAAATATTGGACCAAAATTTTGGTCGAAAAAAATTGCCGAACTGAAAGGGTTCAAAAGATTAAGTATTGCCCTGATTGTGAACGTTGAAATCATCTCTGTGGGACTATGAATCAAACAGCATTGGGTTTTTTGAATAGGTAATTTTTGACCCACGCTAATTATTTAAGTCTATACAAATTTCATCATAGTTTAATGAAACCTGAACTAGGTCATTCATTTATTCATTTATTTACTTATTTATTTGATGTATCTGTGTTTATCTCTCTATATATCCATTATTGCCACTAGCTATTGAGAAGTGAATTGACAGATGGCACTATCTATTTAATCGGCAGTTAGTGAATTGTTGATGGAGATTCCTTGAGTCTTAGGCTATATGGCAAGTACAACAAAATGGTTAAATTTAATAATTTGAAATTTTTTTGGTCAAAGCATCGTTTTCTCTGCAGTACAACCCCTGTTGAATAGATTTTCAAATTTGGTATGCAGACTTATAAGACATTGCTATTACTTTATTTAGATGTGTACAAATAATGACACAATGTACGTATATCTTACATTTTGGGGTCTATTTTTTCATTATTGGTTGGAATATTTCCTCCAAAATTAATTGTTACTTGAGTTTTCTGATAATATTTACCAATGAGCTGTCATAAAACGACTGTTGTGTGGCAAACAAAATAAAAATATTGAGGCTTAACTGCAAATGATCCTGAGAAAGACACTGATACATTGTAGCAGTTTATGTCTAGACGTCTTTTTGTAAATTGTATCATGTATGTATGCATGAGAGTGGTCTGTCTGTGTTAGCCTTGTTCACATTGGCAACCAAACTGAAATTTGGGCCGATGCAAAATAATCCTCCTTTGGGAACAAATTTAGTCTGTGTCCGCACTTACCGGTAACTGAATTTGGGCCCACATAAATTTACCGTCCTTTGTGACCTCTGACCTGTCAAGGTTCAAGATGGCGGATTTGAATACTGGCTGCAAATACCATCCTCTAAGATTTTTTTCAAAAAGTCAACAAAAATTGAAATACGAATGTACAGGGCTTCTATGAGTGGCGGATGGCTCATTAATATTCATAAGCATTAATATTCATGAAATGGTAGCATATTCTACATGCTACAATATTATCCACGTTTGTTGGCTTTATGTGCAGCATTGAATGAACTGTTATCCAATTGGGTAGCTGAATCTTACCAATATAATTATAGCAATACGAATAGACTCCCTAAGTCACTGTGAATAGTGACAATGGACCAATCAAAGAAAGAGCTTATTCAATGCTGCATATCAGCAGTATGGCTTACTGCACAAACATATTAACAACAGCTAGCCATTTCCACTGTACCTTTAAACGCGTAGCCTCCCTTTAAAAGGACGTGAAGCTATGGCGGCATTCACTGTGTAAGTGGACACCAAACAGGCAACACGCGGGCACACACTCCAGAAAATGCCACTTTTTAGTTTATTTTCCAGCCACAAAAATGCAGACAGACTGCAAAGCGGTCAGCACGAAGCTGCTGCCGATCGAACCCAGTGGTTATATTCAAATTCTAACGTGACTGGAAGATAATTTTTTTGGAAATTCGAGCGTTGGTGGTGCGGAATCAATGACCGTTGGCGATTTGAACCGACCGTCAATTAACCGCTTGTATAAACTCTGTTTGCAGGATTAGCAAAAGGTGACAAAAGGTTGAGATCAGTTTGTGTAATTAATGTTATAGAAATCAAACATCATACTGTACCAAGGTGCCAAGTGTTTGACTAGGAGGAGAACTCAACTAATGTGAGAACCTGGAATTGAAAATTGCAGGTTTAAGGGATTTTTTTCATTTTTTTACAAAACTTTGTGCACTTACACAAAGCAAGAAATAAAATTGTAAGTCATAAAGGAATGTTTTGTAGCTAACAGCCTTGTTCAGATTGACCACTTTGCGTCGGTATAGCACCGGTGCTGGGCCCGGGCCGACGTAAAAAAACAATGTGGACATTCTGCGTTGGCCTAGGGTCGACGTACCCTGGTCCCAGTTGACCAGGCCTCCGCCATGGATCGAAGTTGAACTAGTCACCCTATTTGTACAAAACAAACGACGTCTGAAACTAAAGTTTACACTTATCGAAAGTTTTCAATCCAGTCTTCACAAGTATCATCCCATGTACGCAGAACTGTATCTTCCCACCAACCTTTGTTCTGCAAGCGAGACCAGGTCATTCGATTCCACAGTGCACGTAATTAGAGACGCATGTCAAAAATGCCGCGCACTGGGTATTTCTCCACGGCCGTCTTATATATATATACAATATGCTCATCCAATAAATAGCAAAGATCTCTCCGATGATTAAAAGGGCGAGTGGTGGTCATATTTGCCCTTCTTGTACGTAAAACGCAGCAAAATCATGAATAGTAGAAACAGCATCATAGCATGCCATTATTCAAATATGCCATTTTGAACTTTGACAGGACAGACGTCACAAAGGAAGGTAAATTTACGTCAGCCCTAATTCTGGTACCGGTAAGTGGGGATAAGTGCGGACGCGGACCAAATCTATTCCCAAAAGGACAATAATTTTGCGTCGGCCCAAATTTCAGTTGGGTTGCAAATGTGAACTAAGTATATGTACTTGGGTTATCATGTTTTTACTATCTTATCCCTCACCACTGTAAAGTTTGGATAAACACTGCCCAATGCAAACCAGTTGGCAATGTGGGGCCTTTTTTTCTTACTTTTTGGTCAAAAAATTATTTTCTGTGTATCTGCAAAGGACACCTGTTTTCCCATGTTATAAAAGTAAAGGCAATATCAGTCGTAAATGGATAAATTATATAATAACAACAAGAATTAAGTAATTTTCATTATCTTTTCTCTGTCACAGCATATAAGCCACTACATCACTCTGTTTTCTTGGATTGGCATTTATTGAAGACTGAATCCTAGATTTAGTGTGTATGTATGTGTGTGTGTTTGTGTGTGTGTGAGTAGTACTTGCATATAATGAAAGAGTTTCCTTGTTTGCCTCTTATCTGATTATTAAAATCACACATATTTGAAGATTTGTGCTAGATCTTTACATGCCTTTCATGTATATATGTCAACTTTTACATTTGCAGTCCCTGCCATCAGATAGGCATGTACCTTAATTGCTGTAGCATAACTAATCATATGTAGATAGTATGATGGTTGCCAACACTGAATTGTTGACAATTTAAATATCACGGACTGACTTTAATACAATTTAAGAAATAGTTCTTTTTAGTCAAAGGGCAAGTGATCTAAACAGAACTGCAAAACGGATTACTGAGTCAAATGTATTTCCATTATTTGACTTAAACACTAGTGATGCACAGGTCAACTGCAATAACTGATTTCCCAATATCTAAACCTGATCATGATTGACAAGACACCTGTAAAACATTGATTTCTGATTGGTAGCAAAGTACAGTATGTCCTTGATTTCTATTCTGAAGGCCAAGTATATGTACATCCGTGTAAACATCAGTCTTTCCAGCCTTGCTTTCACTTCAACTCCAATTCTGAAGAAATAAAATGTTGATGGTTTTCCTGCAAAGTTGGTAAAGTTGGAACGCATAAAGTATCCTACATAATGACAGATGTGACTGTTGAAAGACCCCTAAATGTGTACATAAACATGATTTTCACCTTTGTATAGACATACCCCAGTACATGTGCATCAGGGTTCTCAACAAATGGACTTTCAGGGATGGGCCACCCTACCCATGGACCAATTTATCACAAAAGAATACATTTTGCACAACAACATGAACAAAAGGATGTGCAAATTATGCATCTTTATGTAAATTAGCTGCCCCTCCTGTTTTTCAAAGCTGTGAAGACACTTTCAAGTAAATGTACACAAGATGATTACTGTTTTGACCTGATAATCATGGGATGTGTCAAAGCTGTTTATCTCAACCATAGTTCAGGGTACCTTGAATCTTTTTTATGCTAATTTAGATTGGCTTGACCTGAGAGGGGTCAAAAGGTTGAAGGCCATGCACACAAAGAAAGACATTGAAACTTAGACAGAAGAGCATAGCCTGAGTTAGTCCAGATCTATATATACGTATTCTCTTCTACACAGCAAAATTATTAAACAGTTACTTTAACAATTGTTTTCATGCTTGACAATGTAAAGATTATCAATGCTTTAACCTATAGCTTAGAATAGAAAAGCTTGGAATATGTCATGGTGTATGACAGACACAATTGTCCAGACTTGGTCCAAGTCTGTGATCATATATATATATCAAAACATATGATAAATACACACTAAACAGCAGACCGTGGTAGGCTGTTTCATAGATAGTGGCATGAACGCCTTGGCTTGGCCAGCCAGTAACTGCTGCCAAGAAAAGCAAGGTGACTTGGGGGTCCAGTCTAACAATTGTCATGAATTGTAGGCGTACATGTATGCATTGCCCTGATAACACACAACACTGGAAGGGACTTTGTCAGAGTGCAAAACAACATGAAACCACTCTGTATTCATTACATGGCCATATTATCCGGTTTCGTAATGATTCAGGAAGATTTCATGACAAGCTCTAGACTAGTCCCATCTACTGTGAAGGCAGTCTCGCATGATTTGCTCTTAAAAATCTCTCACAACTCATAAAGGCAACATATATGGGAAGTAAACAAGGTTGTAAACTGTCAACTTTTACTTTAGCCACAGTTCTTCAACAAAGACTCATAATTCACCTGAATTGGTCAGCTCCTAGCCTTGTCATGTTCACGTAGAACACACATTTGGCATAGATATTTGAACTCTCAATTTTTCACAATACTTAACCCTTTCACCACCGTCATCTGAACCAATCCCATTGTTTGTATGATAAAGTTGGACCTCTAGAGACGGAGATGCAGTGAAAAGGTTAAATGAACTCTATTCTGCTTGTGTAAACTTATTTTAATGCTTCTGGAAATAATAAAATCATATTGTTTTTGTGAAATGAAAACTTTATTTTTCTCCATAGACTTATATTGGAAGAGCAGCTATTCTGAATTTCAAATACTTGGTCATTGTTTCTGCAATACCAAATTTTGCATAGTGACACTTGATATGTATTCTTCATTTTGACAGACAATGTTTACTTAAGGAAAATTTGAGCGCAAGTTTTAAACTTTCAGTTTCAAAACACATATAAATAAAGTATCATATTGAGAAAGAATTTTACAGCTAGAAAGGGGTGTGTGGGTGTAGGGAACAGAATGTTGGAGACTGGCTAAAAATTTGAATGTAAACTGTGTGTGGGCATGTTGGGTCAGTACCAATACCTGCAATGGATACACCTATACATGATGGGCGTCACCTCCATGCTAGTAATGGTACATTGTAAATAAACAGTGGTTTTATGAGCTGTAAAACCTAAATCTACAACAAGTGAGCAAAATTACACTATATGTTTTGTCCTGTATGTCCAAGTTTTGCTTATTTTTACTCTTATATGATTTTTTAATGTCCGGAGCAGTTTGGCAGATATGTGTGACCAGATGTCAATCCTTCAGTATAAGGACACTATACTACATGATGTACGTGCATGCCAATAGGCCAAACCCAGAATTCAAATCGACCACGGTACAAACAAAGCCATGTGCGCGAACGCGCATAGACGTACGTGTATTTCCATACGCGTTAGTACACATGTGGGTTTGTTTGTACCGGCATCACGTGATTATTTGGGCGTACTGAGTCTCTAGAACGCATCGCGTCTTCTTTATTCCGGAGTAGAACCATTGTGTTGTGATATGACCAATGTAATATGACACATACATATACATAATTTATAAACATTGTATACTGAAGTACAGTCTTATACAAGACAAACATTGTCTCAAGGTCACTACTGTGCCATGCATTTTCAAGTACCTAAATGTAAATGGCAGACAATTGAACTCTTTTTCTACAAGACAATATCACTTCTCCATTGGCAAAGCTAGTAAAAAGCGGTATTGAGCCAAAACCATGTGTATATTTATGTACTTGGCTTTGTATGTTATACAATGTAGCAGCTTCAGTCAGTAAAAGTCAAGTTTATAGTCTCTATGTTTCAAGGGCCTTCAAATGTAATGTTCAATTATTTGTCAAAATACACCATATAGGATATGTTGGGTCAGTACCAATACCTGCTAGTTTTAACCAGCTAGAAATGATGGTAAAACGTGGACTTGGCAGGAAAAACATATTTCCCCATTGGACAAACTGTTTTGTTGAGCTGTTGATTTCTGTTTGGATTGTAAACACTTCTTGTTTGTGATTGTAACTATAACTGTCTAGTCTGGGGGTTGTTCATACATAGTTATTTATGTATGGGCTGAGTATGTAAGAAATTTAACATGGCTAAAGTGTCTCTCATTCTGTTATGGATTGGTTGAAAGTGTTACAATTGTGTGTTGTCATCTGGGTATTTTGTGGAAAACATGTTAAGTTTTCACCTATTGGTTTTAAGCATATTTAGATCAGTCTTGATATCTACTATGGGTACCTGCTCATGAATGGGACTACGTTCATGTTACATAATAAATAAATTGTGGTTGCACCAGGAGTTGAACCCTGGACTATGGCAACACTATACTTTATTACATGCCTCCATGCCAGTGCAAATCAGTGCACTGATTTGAATAGGAACATCCGGGGAGTTAGTGGGCCGGTGAACGATGTACTGACCGGTTTCCATGGTTACCACGTCAAGTGAAGCCCTTCAACATTTTCGACCTCTAAGTAGACACTTAACACTAGATGTAAAATATCCATGCGCACACTACTATTTTGATGTTCGTTAAAATCTGTTTGATGCTGGTCTATAATGGTAAAATTATTTGAAAATGCCCTGCATGTAACTAAATGTCATACAGCATTAGCTGTGAAGAGGCATGTAATAAAAATATTATTGCCCGAATACATGGGTTTATGTGCCCTCGCAGCAGGAGACAATTTGCCTTCCTAGCGTCAGGGAAATTGTCACATGCTCTCGGGCACAGAAACCCATGTATTCAGGCAATAGTACTAGTACATAATATGGTCCATATATGTTTTGCGTATTTTAATGACACTCTAATATAATTTTTTTTAATGTCAAGAGTAGTTTGGCAGACTGTCTGAACATGTTTCAAGCAATCTTGGTATAAGTGCATTGTCCTGTGACATACATACATGTATGCATGTCAATTTGTGTTGCAACATGATCAAAATTCAAAGTACTGGGAAATGCACATATACATTGTAGTACAGCCTTATGCATATACAGGACATGTGGTATCCAGGCCACTACTGTGCTATGCATTTTTCAAGTACCTCAATGTAATTTCAACAAGTCATCAAAATGACATAGTCCCCACTGGATCAACTGTTTGTATTGACGATCCCTCTTGGGCTTGTAAACTTGTCTATGATTGGTGTAATCTTTGAAGTGGTTGTTCTTGTGCAGTAATTTCCTTACACGCTGAGTACATGAGAAATTTCACGTGGATGAAGTGTCTCGTTCCATTATGGATTGGTTGAAAGTCATTTATCCGTTTGTTGTCATCTGGGTTATTTTGAGACAAGCATGTTGGTTTCAGTTATTGATTTTGGGGTTTGTGTATCCCTGGATGAACTGATTATATGTTTTGCAGTATGTAGTGTTCTCTCCAGAATGCACGATTGCGCGAATTTCCACCTATTCAATCTCGATCCCCTCAGCATGAACACAAATACAATGACAAATACAAATACAATGACATGCCACTCTCCACAATCTCTATAATGATATCTTGAGATACTGACATACACAGAATATTGAGAATATTGGTAGCAGCATTCAACACCATGTTACTGCCTATGATATAACATCACATAGTTGATTAAACCCACTATCTGCCTAGCTAACTTTCCATATACAGAAGCTGAAGGAATATCATCTAGACTTTCCCTTGAGATTACAAAAGTATTTGAACTTGTATGAATGAAGTGTGAATGTTTTGAGTTAAGGAGCTTCTGGTACATTAGGAAGGAATAGGAAGCTTGTCTGCGGAATGGCTCTGGACACATGGACTGATCACAACACAAGTTGATATGCATACCAGTATGTAAGTTACAGTATGTATGCTACATAGCTACTTCGAATGAGATCAGTTCAGGTCTGTCTGTGCAACGGTTCTAAAAATGATGCGACAAATTAGACATCTGGCAGCCATATTTGATCATATCAAAACTAAATTTGAAAGACAGGCATGTGAGTGTCATTGTAAATTGTGTACGTACTTTGAATGAGATCAGTTAAGGCATGTCTGCATGATGGCTCCAAACATTATAAAATCTTAACATAAGTACACATACATCTTAACATAACACAAAATAAACTTGTGTGTACACATGTATGAACATGATGATACAGAGTCCTTGTATCAAGTTTGAACAAAATCAGTCCTGAATAAGCTCAGTAATGGCTGCAGACAGACAGAAGGACAGACATGATCAAGGAGCCCAATCTATTACTCATATTAGTCCCTGACTGCATTTCATCTGGGGGCTAAAACACTGCAATGAAGTCATCAGTAACACAGATCAACAGCTCAAGAAAAGCTGATCAAGCATGGACAATGTCATCAATGATGACTTGTTCATAATTTGTCAAATTACAGTCATGTGTACAATTCATATTTTCAGAGTGTCTTCATATGTATGAATGGTTGTAAAAAGTACACATAACAGCTTCTTAGACTTTTTCAGTTTTTTTACACCTATTTAGGCTTTCTCCATTGTCCATAAAAGATATTGTGTTGGGTCATCATAGAAGGTGAAACTTTTGTTTTCATTGAGGTGTTTTTGTTTTCAAATTATAACTTTTTTATGGTCTAAAGTTACCACATGGACTATCAGTAAATTTAAGTTGGTATGATTGGAAGATTTGTCAAGATACCTATTGGTTTGACAGGAAGATTTGACATCAATCCTCTTTTAAGACTGTAATGTGCCTATACAGAGTACAGAGCTGCAAACCCTACAATATCAGCAATGTACATCATGTATAGCGTATTTGTAAGCGCTGACTCCATACAATGGTGTTTCCTGTGCCTAGTGTCAATGCCCATTCAAAACAACACACAGACTAACAGTCACGGCTTGTCTGTCTCTCAGAGAACAGAGTAATCCTTCAAAGAGAATTAAAATTTTGATTCATACAGGTAACTTTCACAAGCAGTAGTATTGTACAAGACAGTATGTACATGTTTCTGGGTTCCTGATGTATGTTATCTCCATATTACATTCTCAATTTCTGATTCAAGGACAGAACATGCAAAGTAAATTGATACTACATATCACAATTTACAAATTAGCAAACACATAGCTACAGAAGAGTAAAAATACCATTCCTCAAGTGTTGTTTCTGCTTTCAAACCGAGTTCACAAGTTTTCTGACTAGTAAGGACAATTGCATGCTATGCTTGCTTGCTTTCAACAGTTGAAAATATGGTGTTTCAATCGGGTTCGAACTCACAACACATAGCACTCAGTCACCTAGCAGAGAAGCCACTGACAAAACCACTTCGCCAAATCCCCACTCTCAAAGAAGAGAGGTTCAAGTTTCTCCTTGAACTATAGTATATTGTCCTTGAGTTAAGAAAGCATTTCAGACAGCAGTTTCCTTCAACATATACATAACAATACTATTTCCCCTTGAACACTACTTGTGCTAAAGGTTATACATATGTGTGTGTATATATATTTATTACATGCCTCGTATATCGAACATCGCGCGCTCCATAGGATTCAATGGTAACTCGTCGATGACGTCGCGGGCCGCATAGTCATCACTGGACTGAAAGTGAACCGGAACTATTTTCAACTTGAAAACTTTTGGATGTAAAAGTCTTGAAATTTCATGTTTTGCACAGAAAATCCGGTTTTTGGAAAATTTCGCATAAAAATATTGATAAACCGCATAACAGTAATTTAAATATATCAATGCGCCATTCGATGATGAAAATCGTTCTATTTTTAACCGTTTTTCGTCTAAAATGAAAATAAAGCATTTGACTATAATTTGCCAATAAACGTAAATATTTTTGGTGCAAACTGAGTAAGAGAGGCATGTAATAAAAACATTATAGCCCAAACAAGGGACTATGTACCCTCGGGGCAGGAGACCATTTGCCCTCCTTACGTCGGGCAAATGGTCACCTACCCTCGGGCACATAGTCCCATGTTTGGGCTATAATATATAATATATATATATATTATAATATCAACACATATCAATACAAGAAATTAAGACCTACATGTACACATGTCAATGCACAAAAATCGTATACAAAGGAGCAGAGTCCAAATCCTGTATTGTGTCAAGCGATGGGGATTCCCCACTGACTTAACCGATCTCACAGTTGTTTCACCCAAATTTTTCAGGTTTTAATTGACGACAAAGGACAGCTGAAACAAAACATCCCTAAACTTTGAAAGGTTCTCGAGAGACAATGATGTCATTGATGAACCAATTCCGCAGAATGAGACACCGTACATGTATGATGTACAGTGAAAGTCTTGCATTTACCAACTGGCGACGAAAAATCGCACACGGCCTATTTAACACTGACCAATCGTGACGCCAAGCAACTAGTTCCTAGTACTTGTGATAGAGATGTATACTTGGAAGAAACACCAACGTCAATAATTACCCCACCTAACTACTTCCGGTGATTTTTCTTCCGTGACTCACATTGAGAGGAACGAGCTTGTTTTTTGTAACCGAAATCACAGACAACACGTTCAACTAGAAATCAGCATTGCTGCTAAGTGAACGATTGTTATAGTTTGATCTATTTAATATAACAAAATTGTCAACAACCGATCATTACTTACGGTTCTGATTCCAGAGATTGTAGTTGTGCTACATAATTTGATGGAATATAGCCTTCTCTGAGAGAGGTTCTTGATCTTGCAAGCCACCAATCCCCGATACTATCATTCAAAACTTCTAAGTGTTCGCCTTTTCGGAAACTCAAGTCCTCGTTTGTACGAGCTTCATAGTCAAAAAGAGCAACAAATATCTTGTAAGGAGCTTCCTGTAGTGGCACATTTTGTTGTGGTGGCGGCGGTAAAGCCTGATGTCCACTTGTTGTTACAGATATTGGTGATGCGGGAGACGTTATATTTAGAACTCCATTCTGTCCTCCGACACCTGACGTAGGATTCGGAGGGTTTTCTGCCTCCCGGTCCCTGCTGACGCAGCCTCCCATTTTGCGAACTGTCACATGTATCCAAAAGAAATTGGCACCACAATCACACCGGTGGAATAACTTGGAGCAAAGAGCGATGAAACAAATTCAATATAGTAAAAAATGACCAGGAAGTACTAATCAATGATATTTTACTAGAGCGTTAGAGCGCTTGCCCAGCCCTATCACTCATCAACAAACGCTGCATCCTCGTGAAACATATAGTCCTTCATCAGTAATCAGCAATCATCTTATTTCTTAGAGTATGAATAAAATGCTCTTCCTTGAATGAATTTATCTTAAAGTATGGAGTAAAACAAACTATTAAGACATACAAGTCCCAGATGCAGATTTTTCTGGGAAAGTTTGATTTCTATCTAAATGCGCTTTGTGAGTCGGCTCGGGCGGAGAGGATACTCGTACTCAAACACTTCACAATACCGTAGCTATGATTGGCTACTTTGCTTGGGCGTCACAGAAAACCAACGATAGCATTCAACCAATCATGTGATCTGATACATATTGAATTTGTCGATCAAAAAAGGTCTTTCGCATGTGTATCCGGGAATCTCGGTGGATGCAGAAAATGTGCGGACGTAGAAATATGATGCACAGAAATTTATCCTTCGATGGATTGTATTCAGGTATCTGTATATATATAACACGGCTAACATAAAATCTATTGTCCAAAATCATTCCAAACGATCGCAGGAACAAAGTACGTTGCGTTACCGGAACAGAGGAACGGCAGTGTACGTTGCCTTGACCATTGCTGTGCAGTGTCTGCACGTACTGTATTGCAACTTTTCCAACACAATGCTTTTCGTCACAGTGTGGCGCTCGTCAACAGATTAAAGACGGTAACTTTCACGGTGGTACTATGGGGCGAAAAAATTGCTCTTCAACTGTTGTGAAATTTTGAGCGTCTTAACCTCGTCTATTGGCAACGTTTGCCACTCATCTTTTCTCATGCAGCATCTTTGGCCACTGAAGTGAAGTTGTGCTCACTATCCCTCCACAAACCGTGGTTAATCACTATGTATTGCATAACAAAGTGCAGGGATGCAGCAAACTGAAACACTCTCGTCTATATATTGACCAGCAGCTGCTAGTGGAAACTGCGTTTGAGTAAATTTCATCTGAACTTTAATACAGTAAAATGGAGAAAAATTCTCTGTCTTAAACTATCAAATCAGGATAATACAATATCATTGATGAGAAAAGAAATACTGTGTTTGGGGCACTGCATCAAATAGTGAAATTCATTCTCCACTGAAGATTTACAAAACTTAAAAAATCTATTATCAGGTGGAATTCAGGTGCCGCCAACTAAGCTGTTCATGCAAAAAAGGTGTTCGCATTGCGAAATTGATGAAATTTATACCAGTTGGTAGCACCTGGGAATTCGTGGGTTTTACCTTCTCCCCAACTCCGTTTGCAAGCAGTGACCAAAAATGCAGTTTTTGACCACTTTTCTGCCATTTAAGTTCTTGGTATCCAACAAGTTATTTTCAAAAGCAAATCTTATTTTAAATAGCCTGTAATGCTACGCTAATTTTTCCCCATGAGCTGTATTATCGGTGTAAATCACTGTACCAAGAAACTCTAAAGTGCTTATATAAGTTATTCTAGACTGTTTTAAGAGTGAGATAAATGTCATACTAGTAGCTGATGACCAGATATTTCTCACTATATATTAAAGCGTGCAGCATGTATACAATGAATAAACAGTAATAAACAGAATCTATAAACAATAAAATACTGCTGTGATGCTATAGTCTTCCCCATTCCTATATTTACTGCTAAGAGAGACTGCTGAGGCAGTACTGTGACTGCACATTACAGCACAATGCCACAACTATATACCTATACCTGATCTCTGCTGAGGGTCTGTACCACAAGAACTGTGTGAATTTGGCGTGAATCTGATCATTGTTTAGGATCAGGTGGGTACTTTTGTAAGTGTACAATAATAACAGAAACATTACCTTTTTTATCAACAATATTCATAAATTTGTCAACATAATTTTTTTTTCACTTTTGTTATGCCCAATCATGCCTTATGGTCCAGTGGGAAAGCTGATGTAAACAATTTAGGAAAATCAAACACAAAAAGGGAATAAGCTGCAAAAGTAGCTGGTTATAACATGATCAATAAATTCTTTTCTCAGCCAGTTTTGCTGTGCTCTGACAACTATATACAAGGTCACTGTACTGTAGCAAACTTCACAGTTTAGCTTTTAAAGGTAAAATTCTACCTTAAAGTTGGATGCAATTCCCTTTTCCGAGTTGAAACAGGCTCTATTACTTTTGGGGTGACCTTTGCTACACCAAAAGCACCTCATGAACTTGACAACCGAACCATTCAATCATTATCGATGACAAATTATATTAAAATCTACAAACGATTATTGATAGAAAAATTAGCCATTGCAGTGTGTGTAAAAGTATAGAGCTATAAATTTATCTACAGAACATGTTTTTTCTTCAGAAGGGCAATGTATTAATCTTTTCAGTTCAAGATATAAAACTGTTTCCATGTTTTGTTCTCAATTGTCCCTGTTTACTTCTTTTAGATCTTCCTAGCCAACAATCTGTTTGTTGTGATGAGGATTTCATGCCAAGGAAATTTAAACAAAATAACATAGCATTGTTCATGGGAACTTCTTTGAGCCAAACTCAAACCTTTAAATCTTATCTCAAGAGGCTGCTGTATGATACTGTTGGTTTTTTTTACCCATTTTTAACTGTAATTTACCGAACAAAAATAGATTTTGAATCAATCCTTGACCAAGGTACCACAACAGCTCATATCAACTTGAAGTATTTATTTGTAGCAGTTGCAAATAGGGCCCCATCCTGGGTCAATGACTTCACAAGTTCAAAGTCACGACTAATCAACCAAACATAATTTATGTACCACACAACTTTTGAGTTTCATAGTCCATTTTTTTACTTGTGTTTAGAGTTTGTAATGATAAATTTTATATTTGGTTGGTTAGTCATGACTTAATTTGCGTGACTGTTTATGTAAAGTAACGCAGTGATATCATTGTTCTGATGGGGTCAAAGGTCAAAAGTCAGCTGATAAGGAAGGCCCAGGTGGATTTCTCTTTATTCCTGCCATCTTGCTGTGCACCAGTCAGATGTAACTGATTTATTTCCTTCAGGATTACATGAAACACCAGTTGATAACACAGGTAGGAAGTCTCCAATTCCCAATGGAAATGGCAATTTTGTAGGTAGTGCGATAATGGCGGCAAAATTTGTAACCATAATGATACCAATGAAAAATGAAAAGTCATGAGATGGCTGTATAGTTCCAAAACAAATCATATCATTGACAACTCCAGGTACGTGTACAACTTAATTTATACAGGTGCTCATGATATAATTAATGACCTACCATAAACCAGTATCATAGTAATTGGAAGGTATAAGTGCAGTAGACCATGCTTACTAAAATACTGGAAGAATACAGCCAACTGTTTGAGATGTCTGCAGCAATAAGCTGCATTTCAACCCAACAAGGAACAAGTCCAAAGTTTACTAAAGTCGTCAAATGATTAAATTGACTTCTATTTTTAGATGGTCAGGTTTTGAAATATGAGTGTGTAATCATTTCCTGATGTCTGTTAACTCCTATCTCAACAAATCAGTCTAAATGTTGTTGATATTCTGGTCACTCAGTTAAAAAACTTATTGGTTTATTTTCTATGTAAATTTGCCATGTCAAATATGGTTTTTTTTAATTTTTTGAATGATTCTGTTATATCAAGTTGTTCACCGAGCAAGCGAATGAAATTTCCCCTTTCAAAGAAGGAAAGTTACCTCCCTGATGCATATTCCGTGCCTATACTGACCGTTAAATGCCTGGCCTGTCTGTTTGTGGGCAAACATGTTGCCAACAAACAACTCTTAACAGATTTGATGGCTACCCATTATGTGCTAGATGCAAATAAAGATGACATGTTGTACAATGGTGGAAAATGGTGTCAAGGTTCTGCACTGAAGGCTATGCCCCCTGGTCACATCCCATCACAGATATTCAGTCCACATGCCCCTACAACATCCTAAACCAGGTATCAGTCCCTGTACCCTTGCCACATCCCTGCTATGATTGGTATCATTTCATACCTCCTGCCCAACCTATAGATATCTGTTCATACACCCATGCGACATCCAATGACAGGTATCAGTCCATATACCCTAGCTGGGCCCTGCCACATCCTACATGTAGTTTGGGATATGCCCCTGCCACATATGGTACAATGACAGGTATCAGCTAGCCTATATATCCCTGTAGCATCCTATGAAGGGTATGTAGATCATACAGGTGTGTGCCTAACAGACTGCCAGTGTATTTCACAATCAGCAAATACACCTCTCCCATATTGTATGACAAGTATTCAGTACTTACATCCCTACCATATCCCATGTGACAGGTACATAACACATATACCCTCATGCATCTTATGACGGGTATCAGACCATAAAGCCCAGTCACATCCCACGACAGCTACCAGCAAAAAAAACTTCTACATTATACGACAGGTACTCCACTCATAGTATGCAGTAGTACGCACACCCTATGACAGGTACACCAAGTACGTATACACCTAGCATATGCAATGACAGATGCTTCTCTCTTTCCCTTCCATGTCTCAAGACACTAACTGACAGCAAATGTGCATTCAGTAATGAAAATGAAATGTATATTTATGTTAAATTTCAATGAAGGGCTGTGTTCAGGCCCATTTTCTTTCACTTTTGTTCAGTTTACAGTATTTTGTCAAATTATGCGAACAGTGAGAAGATATCTATCTTGCTCACACTAAAGGTAGCTTTAACCTGATATGAATATTTGACGAAAGAGAACTCATATTACAGGGATCAATGTAAAATATGTAATATATCGATATTTAACACTATTTCTTACTTAAAACCAAACTGTATGAAAATAAAAACTTGGTCTCGTTGAGCGGGAGTTTCTTTAAGTAATTGAATAGACCTTGATTTAAATATCACTTCTCAATCTTTACATACTAGTATGTAGGTACTGGTCACCAAAAAGTTGAATGTTTGCTCGGTACCTGTCCGTACCAAGTGATTCCTGGCTTTTCTCACTTGTTCAGTGCTTTAGAAGTCTATTCATATGTAAAATTTACCTTACAGTTATACCACTTCTTGTTACGAGAACGCGTTCTTTTATTTACAAGCAAGTAATAAATGTCATATTGTTATAATGTTACAAAATAGACTTATGAATATGACTCATTTGGTTCATCTCTACCAGTGCTTTGCCTGTGAAATGGATCTCCATTGTCAATTTTAACAGCTACAACCAAATGGAACTATCCTAGTTCTGGCAAATTTTTAACCAAGTGAGGTTCTGCATGCAGTTCATTAATTACTGCAGGTGTTCATGTACCGTACATGTACATATTTAAAGCCAGCAATGCTATAGGAAAAAAGCTGTAGATACGAGCTTGTATTTACATAAATAAAACATATGTATTGACAGACGAAGTATTGAATACTCAAAAACAGAGTAAAATCTTACAAAAGAAAGACATCTAGACTGGGGATCACAAAACCATGCATAATTTCAGGATTTTCATAAAAAGTGAGCACGCCATACCCAACATGTAGCAGTTGCCTTATTGACTCACTTCTGTCTTTCAGGTCTTTGATGACGAGGAATGAATCCTGTGACTGAATTGACCAATGATATTACTCAAAATATCGATGTCAGTTCTCCACAAGGTAAATACTGCTGTTCATAAAATACATTTGCAAGCATAGTGTGAATACAATTTAGTCATAAATTTTAAGAAGGGAAAGAAAAAAAGAAGTAAGGATCAATAACTATGTGGTTGTATACATAAAGTAGTCAAAACGTGCTGAGTAAATAAATCATTAATCAGAAAGGCATGTGAATGTGCGAAGTTTATATATATATATATATATATATATATATATATATATATATATATATATATATATATATATATATATATATATATATGTATTATCACTACCAATATATGTATTATCACTACCAATATTTGTTCTTGAGAATGAGAGGAATTTACATTATATATAGGTAGTAGAACAAGAACTTGGAATTGACATACATAACAAAAATAGTGATAAAAATCACGAAAAGATAACCCGTTAAATTTACATTACAGTAAGTATCTGTGTGTTAACTGTTTGTGTTTCAGAAATTGTGAAAAAACTTGAAGAATGTGATAATGAAATTTTCAATGGTTGGAAAAGTTACCCTGTAAGTATCAATCAGCGATTTATTACTGGATTAACTTCCACATTTTGTCTTTGAAGAAGAAATACCTAGATTTAATGAAGAGAGATAATATTAGCATTCTTTATCTTACCAGAAGAAATTTACTTTCAACCAAACCATCAACTCTTCACAAGCCAGTTTGGAAACACAGGCTTATTTATTTATTCATTTGTTTATTTATTTTATTTGTTTGTTTATATATTTATTTGATTTTTATTTATTTGACAGACGACAGGTTCAAAGGCCCAATAACAGACTCCCAGAAAATAAAAAGAGTACAAACAAACAAACAGTACAATAGCAACAGACAAAATAATAAAAATGAACAGAAAGAATTTAAAAATACAATGTGTACAGTATGTATACAAAGAGTGGACCCTAACATGGTCCCTCCATGGTGACCGTAAGAATAAAAATGTCTGGACAGATGTCTTAGAAGCAGTCGTGGGCAAAAATATATCAACAGAAAGGTCATTACACAGTGTATAGTCCCAGGAATACACGCAAATTTTCTTTCCAAATTGATTTGAATTTGTCTCTGTTACTGAGAGACATCGTTTTCAACATTTAAGTAGACACTATGATTTTCTACCTAACCAGCCAACAGATTGTTTAATTTAATGAAAAGTTCAGTTGACATGAATTTTTTTCCATTTAAAGGGAAACCTAAGTCCAGCGACATTGACCGTTTATCCCTTCCAAAATCACCCTTGAATAAAATGCAGCTCAAATTTGCAACATAATTGCATGCGCCGACGACTACGGAGCGACGAAAAGAGACATTGAAGTAGACGACATTTATGGAAATGAGCTCGAATTCCATGGGCACGAAAGGGCTCATGGGAGGAGCGTGCGTGACGTCATCGGCGATACAGACGATTGTAGCTTGCAGCTGAAGGAGTTCTGTAAACAGTTCAGCGCGTTTGTAAGACGACTATGGAGAGTTCGGACAGCGATATCTCTGACATCGAGTATTAATTTTCCCTGACTGAAATCAAACCATACTAATTTGAACCAAGATATCATGAAAGCATCTCCACACATCGTTCATATTTGGTTGTTTGCGTTTTGTGTATGATTCCACGAAGGGAGTCACTGTGCTTGTACAGACCCCGAACTGAATTGGAGACACTGAGTGACCCTGCGATCCTTCAACGCTACGTTTCTTTTAGCCACTGTCTTCGAAAAAGCTGTTCTGTAGGACGACGATAAAAGCTGACTCAGTTTGTTCTTCCTTGAGTGATTTTTGCACTCAAGTGAACAACAGTTAATCATGTTTTATGCTACTGAGCATAAAAGAGTCGTAACGTGCAGAACTGCACTGCTGCAGTCATAGACTCCAATGCTTTGGTAAGCTGTTACACACGTTCGTGTATCGCTGATGACGTCACGCACGCTCCTCCCATGAGCCCTTTCGTGCCCATGGAATTCCGAGCTCATTTCCATAATGTTGTCTACTTCAATGTCCCTTTTCGTCGCTCCGTAGTCGTCGGCGCGTGCAATTATGTTGCAAATTTGAGCTGCATTTTATTCAAGGGTGACTTTGGAAGGGATAAACGGTCAATGTCGCTGGACTTAGGTTTCCCTTTAAAAATTTAATTCAGAATATCGTAGTAACTAACAATTGGATGTTACCATGATTCATAATAAAATCCAGCATAGGAGTAGTATTCACCAGATTGATTATTTTTTTCAAAAGATTTGAGCAATTACTTCCTAGTATGGCGGCGTCAGCCAGTTCTAGCAACGTTTGCCGGCAATGGAATGTTATACAGCTGTTTCCTTCCTCTGCAAATATCCTGTACATGACATGGGAAATACACGGATTGTAATTGTCTCATATGCTATCATCCAACACTGTAATTTGTTGTAGGAATTGTAAATATTACTTTCAATTTGAAAACAGAATAAAGCACACAAAAAGGCTATTACCACAGATGAAAATAGTACAATGGAATCAAAATCTCTTTACAATACTGTTACTTAAAATAGGCAAAAGAAGTTTAATCATGTCAGTTTCATTCAACTTCCTGTTGATTATCACATGATGCATACAGGATGCTGTCACTGATATGACAAGTTTCAATAAAAAAACGCCAGTTGCATGGCAATTACGTTTCTTTTCAAGACCGCACACGTTGAACAGAATCAACAAAGGAACAGTATTAATTAATGAATTATTCATTTATTTGTTTATTTACATATTTGTTTATTTGTTTGTTTCTTTGTTTAAAGCTTTGATTTAGACTAAGAATCATACAAATTGACAACTCTTCAAGAAATAGCCTACATAGATATTTACCAGAAGCAAAAGTAAAACAATAACTGTAAAATTTAACTCGAAAAATGCTGAGATGAAGGCCGTATTCTGATACTTTTTGAAAATGTGAAGCAAGCTGTTAGATGGTCTAACCTGAGGGAGTCTGCTTTGCATACAAGTCTGTGCTGTAGCTGGCTACACTTTCCAACATGTCCCCACCACACAGACCTACATTCATAAACTTTGGATAAATTAGACTCTCTCACAGTTGTACACTGTTGCTGATGTAACCGACTACACCAGCTTGTGCTGAGCCAGGCTACATCAGTCACAGTGGGTAGACAGCAAAGGGGCTTTAAAGTATGTGAATTAAACGTTGTTAGAGGCCCTGGGGGAAACCCTTTTTTAATGTCCCAAGGTTTGTCTCCAGTAATCCTGGGTCATATCATAGCTAGCAGCTTTATAGATTTTCTAATAAATCCCTTCTTTTCTATGTTTTTAGAATATCTTTCATGAGAAGATAGTTGAAACCATAACACAGCTGGCTGAAATTACTGTCAGCATCCTGAAGGTAATGTGACACTCTATATATACTTGCTATAAGCACATCTGCTTATCTGAACTGGCTTTGCGTGGGCCTCAATGTCACTCCCCCCTTTTATGTAAGCATCATAGGAACAAGCTAGGCCAAGGCATTATTAGTAATTATATCATACCAGTACATTGAACGCGCAAATGCAGTGATCTGATTGGTTGAGACGCGAAAAGAACCGTAATATATTGGCGATATACCACGGCTGGCACACACACAAGCTCTCGGCAAGAGCCAAAATCCTTTTCTTGACGTTCTATGCAAGAATTTCAATATACTGTTATGATATAATAGCAATAAATCACACCCAGCGAAGGTATACCACTCGATTTTGACCAGTTCACTTCATATATGCACTCGCTATTGCTCGTGCATATATGTTGAGAACTGGTCAAAATCTTGTGGTATATTATCGGTGGCTGTGCTTTATTACTTAATTATATTAGTTTTTGCGTTGCCAGTGAATTGCATGACATCTCTACCCCCCCCCCCCCCCACCTCCCCCAGCCCGCCCGCCACATTATTACTGATATTTAGCCGAGTGGTTCTGTCTGTGGCCTCTCAGCTAGGCGACTGATCCTGTATGTTGTGGGTTCGAATCCGATTGAATACTATCCGAATTGTAATATGGCACCAAATGTTTTCTTCATCTGTGAATTCACAAGCATTTCCAAAACTCTAAATTGTAGCAATAATGTGGCCTCTGCCAGCCTATAATGGACTCAAGCAAACTTCACTTACGGTAGTACATTATATTCTGTTGAAAAAAGAATAAAGCACACAAATAGGCTAATACCACAACTATTATGCTTTAATTGAAAGTAAAAAATTGCTTTAATTGAAAGTAAAATAACTCAGACAATGACATATTTTTCTTTGTTTCATTTGTCAACCTTTGAAGATAACATAACTTGAATAACTACTTATTTTGTTTTCTTATGAAGTTACAAATGTGTTAGCAAATTTTTTACCACATAAATTTGACACTATACAATAAAATACCGGTATGAACCGACAAGCAAGTAATGAAACTAAACCAATTGTTCCTCGAGGAATTTTGATGAAAAAAATAAGACTCTAAAAGTTGATACTAAAGTGACTTATTGTTGGAGTACTGTATCCAGTTTCACACAACATTGTATCTGTTAAAATATCAGAACACATGAGGCATACTGCTATCTGAATGAATTTCTGTTTTCTTTATTTCAAATCCTGCCAGAATCCATCTCAAAATGCAGTTATACTCAGTGGCTGTGGTACTTCTGGAAGACTGGCCTTTGTTCTCTGTGTAAGTATGACATCAAAAACTATACCTTAAGGTAGTATGCGCCTCGAAAGTGAAAAACTGGAACTTTTGCTCAAACTTTCCTGAATGAAATTTTCAACCACTCTTTTTTCAATGAAAATAAAAATCATGCAAAGTCTGGAACTAGCGAAATAAATTACCCAGAATATTGCAATATTTGAAATTCAAAATGGCAACCATTCCCGTGTTAACTCTATGGAGAAAAAAATTAAATTTTGGATTTTCGAAAAACTAAGATGGTGAAAGTTTTTCTTTCTTCAAGAGCTTTAAAATGAGTCCCCACAGTTGGTAGATCAGAAAAGAATTATAGAAATTTGAGAGTCTGTCTATCCGGAAGGCGCTTTCTACCTTACCTGTTCATACTATGATGATCATAATGACTCTTTTACAAAGGAATATCCTGGCAACGTTACCAAGATTAATCCTTCAACAACATTTTTCTGAAATACAGCTCATCATAGGATTTCAAATATGGTAGATTCTATCACACACGATCAGATAATAGTGTAAGCCCTTTAATAAAGGTATCGAATATCACTGCAAATAAATCAGCTGGTTATTTTTTCTGTAGAATAAAGCATATTACATTAATGTTTTCATCTTTATACTGTTTATATGCACATAAAGATTCATCAAATGTAAAAAATACGGTCCATACACGGATTTGAGCTGGTTGTCAAACACTTATAAAACATAACCTGTAAGAAAAAAAAAACAATGAATAATTAAGAACACTGCTACTTTGTTACCTTTTGCCATGGTGCATTCACTAATATCAATCACAAAACACAATCTATTTTCAAACTTTATGACAATTATTGGGTTGAATAATTTGTATCTGTTTTGTATTCAACAGAGGTCATTTAACAAACTTCTGACCAATCAAGGATTACCAGGATGTTATGAATATATTATTGCAGGGCGTGATAAAGCTTTATTGACCTCTCAAGAAGCCCCAGAGGATGATCCCTATTCTGGAATCAAAGCCCTTGAAGAGGTGAGCAGTGTCATATCAATGCAGTCAGCTGATTTCAATTCATTCAAATTGAAACATACGTGTACCCAGACTTTTCAAATAGAAATTTTGTTGTTGTTGCTGTGGAAGATTGACCAAAATTGTATCGAATGAAAAGCTATGTTTTTGTTCTGTAATAGGTTTGAATAGGGTTGAAAAAGTGTAAAAAATAAAGCATGATGAAATGTTTTAAAGTTCTTTTACACTGTGTTTTTTCAAACCAGGTGTCGAAAGGAAAGAGCAAAGTTGTGTTTATTGGAATAACCTGTGGATTATCAGTAAGTGAGAGTTTTCAGTGTTACAAAGAATGCTTTCGTCTGTCAAATGTCGATTGTCTATATCTATCATTTCCAAAACTTGGTCCAGTAAATTTCAAAAATACTCACACAAGTGACTGAATTGAGAATATAAGTAATCTTTCCAAGCTTTTTCAAGGTTTGTGCAACTTAACTACTGTTTAGCTTTGCTGTCAGAGACATTGAACTTTTACCTTGTCATCTGTCATCTTGCTCCAACTTAACTCTTCTTTTCTGAAACCACTGGCCATAAAATTTCAAATTTGGTTTACAAGTCACTCAGGATGACCTAATTAACATTTGTTGAAATGATGAAAAACTTTCATTTGCAAAATCTTTCAGCTGATGTTCAAATTTCTGGTCAAACATCTTTTCCTTTAAAAAATCTGATATGCAGCTTTCAAATTTGATATACAGCATTCAAATCTGATATGCAGCTTTCAAATTTGATATGCAGGTTTCAAATTTGTTATGCCACATTTAAAGGCCAGGGACTTGATCCCCAGGATCAAGTTTGTTCTAGTATGTAAGAGGGCTATGGGGTGTCATAGCCTTTTGTTTTCCATTGAAATTGTAATCTAGTTAGTAAATTTCCTTGCGAGACAATCTGACGTCGGCACAGGCCTTTAAATTTGATATGCACTTTCAAATTGATATGCAGCTTCATAGGGATGCAGTGTGGTTTCTGAACATTAACATAAATTTTGCAGAATGTCAGTTGGTATCCTGTTAGCAAATAACCATTGTATTTAAAAACCAAAATAATTAAAACACTGCATTTTATGACTCCAATGACTCTGTGACTTTCCTCCTTGAATCTTTTGTTCTTGAATGAGACGTTCTTTCTACCGCCTTTCTATCCTACATCAAAGTCATATACTTTGATCCAAGTTATCATACAAGGGCACCAGACAATGGGTTCTCTGAAAATTAAATTATAAATGATGAAGTATTTCATTCTTTTTTTTCCAGGCACCATTTGTGGCCGGGCAGCTGGAATATTGTATGGATCATCCGGATAAATTTGTTCCGGTGTTGCTGGGATTCAATCCAGTTGATCTTGCTCGAAATTTACCAATAGAAAACTGGCAAAAAACATTCCTACAAGGTACAGTGATAGTCAGAGATTTCTGTTTTACATACGGTACATGCCTTCTATCACTGTTATCAGAAATGTAGTTCTGATAACATATTACCTTCATTCATTCATTCAGAGAGCATCAAAAGTTCCAATTTACAGATTGAAAGCAAATAAGTGCATTATATTTTTATGATGTCTTGAAATGTTATACATGGTGTTTACAGGAAATTCTGTTTTCATATTTGGTATGTGAACTGCTTGTACCTTCGTTTCTCGTTTTCAGGATGTTATGGTAGGGATTTCCCCAGAAATGAATAGCGCCCCCAACCAATACAAAGCAATTGTTCTTGCTGTATCTTTAACTTTCATATCCCTCAACAAATGTTTTGACAAGACAGTCGTTTGCAAGTTGAAAAAAATTTCCTGTCGTAGTTTGTTTATACTTTGTTCCAGTTTCATGTTCCAGTAACTTATAGATTATGATCAGTAAGTGCAATTGTTCCTTTGATTTTCATCAGCTTTAACCAATAGATATCATTTTTTCGTTAACAGTTGCCAAAAAATTTGAAGATTTTATCAAGTGCAATAATGGCTTCATCTTAAACCCCATTGTTGGTGTAAGTACGCAAATCTTTAAGTCATCTCCTCACTGTGAAAACGTCTGTGTTGTGTGATTTGTATAATCTACTTAAATGAATATTGAGCTAAGTGATATACTGTCAGTTACCTGACAGACCTGCACACAGCATTGTTGACTTTGATCATCTTCTAAGAGTATTTTGTCACAGTATGTCACATGACAATCTGAAATAACAGTGACTCTCTACTATGTAATGGTGATGATTATTGAATGCTGTGTTTTTAGAGTGGCCCTGCCCAAATGTACATCCTTGGCTACCGAAGTTGGTTTCCATCAGAAAAGCATGGCTACCCATATGACTTGCAATACCTGATGCTATTTATCACATGCACAAGCCTAGTTTGACAAAAAATATGGGATTTATCCTATGGTTATTCTATGGTACATCATTACAACCTGTGTCAGTGTCATCAATTTTGATGCATCAGTGTTTGATGTGTTTTTCAATGATAATAACATTGTTGCCTGCATTTCTCACACAAGAAAATAATGAATCCATGGGTTGAGCATGTGATAAGTATATTATTTCCTAATTTTTTTCTTCATTCTTGGAAAATACTCATGATGTTAATACGGTATAACAACTTGCCATCAACTCATGGTGACACAGTCATTACATCACTTTTATTTTCCTTCACCAAATGAAGAAAATATTTTGGGAATAATATGTAAATATACACCAGTAAATACATGTACATTGCTTAATAATAAGCAACAGTGTGTTGATTTGTGTAAATACATGTACATTAAAACTAGAAAAATTAAAGTACTGCAAAAACGAAATTATTGTTGTTTTTGTCAATGGATAAAGTATTTATATTTGTGTATAGAATGGTCAAAAGATCAGGTCGTGTAAGAATTAGTACTGAACCATTGCATAAGTATTCTTTTTGTTTTGGAATTTGATGTTAAAACATGAATATTATGACCATTATACATACTTTTTTCTCTAATTTTCCGTTCCAATACAGATTGTGAGATGATGATATGATATCTATCACTTGGCACATATCCCGACATCAATCATATTTTAATATAAATATCAATTATTTTAATGTTGACGTGAAAACCACACTTGTAACATCATCTTCACAGCAATTCCTTTGTTCTTTCAACAGCCAGAAGCCATCACTGGTTCATCAAGAATGAAAGGTGGCAGTACTACAAAGATTCTTTTGGAAGTTATTTTAATGTTGGCACATCTGATCAAGGATGCTGAAGTTGAGAAACCGACCAGTGAGTCAGTGAAAATCTTACTCTCAACCTACCAAGCTGTTTATAAATCAACGTACCAATACACAAATCAGATGGCTGAATTGGTTCAGTGGGCAGCTAATAGGTCAGTCTATCAGACATGCTTTTAGAACTGTCATTGTCAAACATATTATTTTGAAGACATCAAACCCTCAAAGCTGATAAAGAATACAGTAAGGGTCTTCCAAAAAGATAGAAAGTGTCCAAAGGAAGAAAATGAATGAATTTTAAAAAGACTTCTTTAAGCAAAGCTATGCAGCTGTTGGATATCAGGGTCATTTTGTTGACTGGCAAATTTTTCAATTATTTGAACTGCAGAGTGGATTAGTACGATAATTTCACAATAACTGTGCTTCTAAGAAAAGTTATTGAGGAGCATGTGCATGTCTGTTTATATTTCAGTCATATGACCAATGTAGATCACTAAAATTTCCCATAAGTGTTATGTGTATGGAATTAAGTAAAGCAAAAGTGTTCTAAACCTGAAGGAAAAATCTTGAATTGTTGTACATCTTCTCTAAAGCTTTGAAGTTTATATTAGGCCATCAGAGTTCCATTCAGCTTTTTGCCGCTCTGAAGCATATTGTTGCGCTTGAAGTTTAAAAGACAAATTTTGTTTTGATGTTTCAACAGTTTGAATGACAATGGTCATATTTACTATATTGGAGTAGATTCCCTCGGCATTATGGGTATAATTGATGCATCAGAGTGTCCACCCACCTACGGTGCAAGTAAGTACTTCATTAGAGTATTTATTACCTCTTTTCACTGATGAATTTTACAATAATCTATAAAAGTGTTTTCCATGACAGTCTGATGTTTACTTAAGGAGATTGGGATCAGTTGGTCACATGTTCCGTGCTTCACTGTTATATCGCTTGTACCCAGTGAGTCAGAATTCATTAGCCTCAGGTACCATACTTCAATGTTATCGCTGCCGTACCCTGTGAGTCACAATCCATTGGTCTAAGGTACCATACTTCAATGTTATCGCTGCCGTACCCTGTGAGTCACAATCCATTGGTCTAAGGTACCATACTTCAATGTTATTTCTTCCGTACCCTGTGAGTCAAAATCTATTGATCTCATGTACACGTCAATGTTACTTCTCCTTACCTGTGAGGAAAAAGTTGCCATCAACTGTCAATGTTTTATCAGACAACGGGTCAATACCAGGTTTTTTAAAATGATGGCCATATTGAAGAATGCTGCCAAGCCCAATCAAACACAATAAACTGTGTGGATGGCAAAAGATTTGACTTCTTTGTATTGGACATAAAATAAAGTGATGTTTTCATGCAAAGTAAAGTCTTGACTTTCAACACAGAGACTGTTTGATCATATCTGAATGTAATCATATCTATCATAAACCCCAACTCAAAAGCATAAAGTTCCATGTACCTGATAACAAACAAGAGGGGTATACCCAAGTCTAGTATAAACGAAAGTTTTACTTTTTGTCAGTCCCCTCGTAATACAAACCCTGTTTAGAGTGTGTATATTCATCCAGCAATACTGCAGATAAAGCAATATGATATCAGAGATGGACTTGAAGAAGACATTCTCCAGTCTTTTCAAAATCTCACAATTGTTGGTTAATGTCTTATTTTTAACAATTTCTTTAAAAGAATGTCCATTCTTTCTCTTCTATCTTTTACTAATTATCTCAACCAATTTAAAATCATTTCTTCATCTTGGTTTTCAGGCTTGGAGGATATAAGAGGTTTTGTTATTGGAGGTTTTCAGGTGTACGGCAATCGAGAGGGTAGCAGCTTATTGGCCTTCGTAAGTTATACTTGATGAGATTAGCAGTTTATTGGCCTTCGTAAGTTATAGTCTTGATGAGGGTAGCAGTTTATTGGCTCTCATAAGTTACATGCTTGATAAGGGAAGCAGTTTATTGGCCTTCGTAAGTTATATGCTTGATGAGGGTAGTAGTTTATTGGCCTTCATAAGTTATACTTGATGAGGTTAGCAGTTTATTGGCCTTCGTAAGTTATATTCTTGATGAGGGTAGCAGTTTATTGGCTCTCATAAGTTACATGCTTGATAAGGGAAGCAGTTTATTGTCCTTCGTAAGTTAAATCCTGATGAGGGAAGCAGTTTATTGGCCTTCATAAGTTAAATGCTTGATTAGGGTAGCAGTTTATTGTCCTTCGTAAGTTATATGCTTGGTGAGGGTAGAAGTTTATTGTCCTTTGTAAGTTATATGCTTGATGAAGGTAGCAGTATATTGTCCTTCATAAGTTTTTGCTTAGAATCAGAAAATCACAAGAAATACCAAGCTCAACCAAAACACTGTTCCAGAAATATTGTCTCACTCTACTGATTTTCCCATGCAAATAGTGTACCATGGTAGCGCTGGGTTTGTGATGTCAGGGTGATATTTGACAACAATGAAACACAGATTCTAAAATTCTATTGGTAGCTGGGTGTATGAATCAGCAAGTACTAGGGTACATGGCTGTAAAATGCAGACTGCAACTAGTAGAGCTATTAAATTAAGATAAATCTCTTCCTTGAACTGATGGCCAGAGTGTATAGCAGCTAAAATCCACCCCTTTTGTAAAAAAGATTGAAATCTTTCTTATTGCTAAGTGTAACTTCAGTAGTTTATTCAAAAAAAGGCTTTGAATTCATCATCACGTTTTTACACTACTGACAGATATTTTCCTTTAGTGCGCCCTCTACAGTTGGATCATAGATCTAAACAAGCTTGAAGAACCAGCGAGCTGTGACTGACTTGCTTTGCTATTGTGCTGCCACAATGTTCTAACTGAATTCATTTTAATTATACTAACAAGAATGTTGCTGTATCTGTCAGGGTGAACCATTCAATATTTCGGCTGAACATTTTGAAAAAGACATGATTGGCAAACTGGGCACCAATGACACTGTTCTGTTTCTTCTGAAAGACAATGGTAAGTGTCATATACTGGTAATTATTTTAAAACACAGCAACTACCGGAGTGAAAGTCCATGGTTATTAAAACCTTAAAATTTAGTCAATTTTTGTTGCCTTTATACAAATATCTTCATGTTATGTTGATGTGTCATAATGTGATCATTACGTAGACACTGGCAATACATGTATTACTGATCCGAGATTCTACCAGACATCTTGAATAACTCAGCCATAATGTTGTTGTAATATGTTTACGTTTACAATAATTGAGTATTGTATACTATCAACAGATCTTGTCAACTTTAAAGATGAAATAATGAAAATATCAGAATTGGTTTCAAAACAAACATGTCAACTTGGAGTCATACTCTTCAAAAAATCTGAAGATGAAAATCAGTCACTGCAGGTAGTGTTTTGTTTGTTTGTTTGTTTGTTTATTATTTAGGTTTATCAATACTGACACATACCTGCTCCTTTCTAGCAGTAAGTTTAGCAAGTAAGGCCAGAGTAATTAAATTCTTTGTTTGCATCCTTCGTGCGCATAGATTTTGGAGGTGCCATGAAAATTACACACAGCGTATTTGAATAGGATTTACAGTGTAGCTTTTCTTATCTACAAATTTTTGTTGTACAAATTTGTGCCTGCATACTTGCAAAATGTCACATTGTGGTGTAAATTCTGTGGCGAAAAAGGTATTTGTGCTTTTACTCTTCACTGAGCACTCATATTACATCAAAACAATTACGTAAATATAAAACTTACTTGTATAGACTTACCTGTGTTGTGTTTTTTGAACCACTTACCTGTTTACCATCCAAAATTTTGAGTGGACAAACAACAAAGAATATAATCTTTGAGCGCCATAGTCAATTTTTGTTGCCTTTAAAAATATAACCTTGTCAATTTTTTTCATATTTTTGCCAAAATTTTGATGGAAGAAAGTAGGATATGAAATATGATATCCATGTGGTCCAAAATTATCAATGAAAACAAATTACAGAAAAGTTCATAAAAAACTGGTAAAATGTTGCACGAAAATTTTGTTCAGGAATAACTGAAGTAACTACAGCATTCAAAGGGTTAATTACTGTGGCCTCATGGTATTGTCAACAGCACTCTTTTTTACTTTCAATATCACATCGATGATAATTGTAAGACAATCATAGTAAATTAAGCTATCTTGCTTTTTTAATACTGCTTACAATCAGTACACAGACATCATTGACAAAGTTGACTGTTTGCATGGTTAATACTGGAGTTTTTATGGTCAAGTGGATGCTGATTTGGTTCGAAGGTCAAATGCTTATATTGAATTATGAGTAAAGAATCAGAAGTTGCATAAAAAGTGCTAAATCTTGTCAGAAGATGATATGAAAGTTTGTATAGACTAATTGAAGTCTGTTTTGTATACAGTCCACAGCCATTTTATCGTCATTCAAGACTGTCTTTACAGTAGAATTACCATGGCAACAGATTTGGGAGACCATAGGCCCTGTTTTTAAAGTGCAATCAGATACCAAACAGACAGAAGATGGCAAGTGCAAACCCTTTGAGATTTTCTTGACTGAGTTTTCACTGAAACTGATCCTGAATGCTATCAGTACTGGAAGTCACATCCTGAATGGCAAAGTTTACAAGAATCTTATGATCGATGTCAAGGTCAGCAATGCCAAGCTGTATCATAGAGCTATTGGTATCATACAGGTGAGTATGAAAGGATGGGTGTCCTTGGCAAAATTGGCTAGGGAGACTGTAGATGGGTGCATGAGTGGGATGGGATAGGCAGGGAACTGAGAGTGTGAATGGATCAATGGAACTAAATAATAGGGAAAGACTTGATGGAAGGACAAGGTGAAGTGGAATGAACAGGGAAGTTAGAGGACAGATTGATGGATGGATTGAATAGGATGGAATGGACAGGTCAGGGAGAGAGTTGATTGATAGAATTAACAAGGAACTGATAGTATGCTTTGGTCAATGAATAGATTAATGGATTTGGTGAAATAAGTATGGATGAATAGGAATAATGTGACTATGATATGCAGCAAGAGAGTGGGTGACTAAAAGCAGAACTGGTTTTGCTGGAAGTCAGAATTGACATAGTGAAAAAAATAGCCAGCAAGTAAGAGAAAAGAGCTCAAAACAATTTGAATCAAGCTTCACAGACAAATGTTACAATACTCTATCTTTGAAAATTTTTTGTGATTTGATTTGTCAGTTTTTGTGTTTAAGTTACGCAAAGAGTTTTTGATTGGCACCTGGGTGCCTCATCAATGTCCATGTGTATGTGTTTGTATTGAGGTTATCAAAAGCAGAATTCAGTGTCACTAGTAGAACTGGTATTTTTGTTTCTAGAAATGTGGCGGATGTACAAGAGAAAATGCCAGGCTTGCCCTGTTAAAAAGTATCTATTCAACAGATGTCATCACTTCTGATCAAGACAATGCTGCAATATCGGAACATATTCAGAAAGCCACTGTCATGAATAAGGTAAGCAGACAAAATATTTGACTAGCACATATAAACACATATACCATATATTGAACTTCGGCTTATATTTAGTGAGCGTACGAGCTGGAATTGGATTGATGTATGCGATGGAGAACATGGCGTTTTTAATGATGTTGTTAACATGTGTCTCTCTCAATTGTACAAGTACCGTGAATTGGGCGACATGGTCTCATTAGCGGAGCGAAATTTGGCAGGTAAATCTTTCTGACAACATGGAATGATAAGGACTGGCTGGAATGAAAACTTCTGGCAAATGTAAACTTGATGATGAAACCATAGACCCTCAAAAAAGTTTTTATGATCAAACTTTGCGATCATCTGGGACCAGGGCCAACGCTTAACGTCCACACATGGAAATCTAGGCCAACTTTGATTTTGTGTCAGCCCAAGGCCCCCTCTTGATCAGGACAAAATTGGTCCGAGGCTAGGCCGACACCAAGCGTTCACAGATTGTTTTCATAACATTAACGCAACTTTGTGTGAACTAGGTAGTAGTCAGTCACCATGGTACTTTGTAACTTTGTTTCAGGACAAATGTAGTTATCAAGTTATTTGAAACTTTATTTTGGGGCACATGTGATGATCAGGTTATTTTCAAAATTATATACGGGCAACTGAAGCTTCTATCCTTCAAAATGTATTGCAAAGACAGGTTATTTCAGAGGTTCCCTGGAGAATTCCCATGACAAAATCCATTTTTATCACATCTTTCTGGCTACAACATTGAGAATTTGTAACTTGAAGTTGTCAAGGTACAACACTATTTTGTTTCAGGACAAATGTAAGTTTTTTGTGACTTTATTTTAGGACTGACTCCCCTTGCAAGGGGAGAGCAAAGACAGGTTTGATTATCATGAGAATTCCCATGATAAAATCAATTTTCTGCCACATCTAATTTTTGAAATTTTTCATTTACAGGTTGTACCTACAGCTCTAGTTTGTACTCTCAAGACATGTTCAGTGTCCCATGCACGAAACTTACTTGAGAAGGTCAAACTTACCTCAAAAGCACTGGAAATCACCAAACTTGATGGATAATTTAGATTTAGAGAAACGAGCAAAATTTTCAATGTTGGTGTTCAGATCATTTCCTCAAATAGATTATCAGATTCAAGAGAAAAAACAATCAAAAACAGTACTAATGCATTTTCAGAATTTTATATACCATAAAACCAAAGACTTTTGTTAAGGTAGAACGCGCCTCGGGGACAGATATTTGGACTCTGACCTTTACGATTCATTTCTGATCTACCACATGTGGGCATTCATTTTAAAGCTCTTGGTGTAAGAAAACTTTTTGCCATCTTAGTTTTTCGAAAATTGAAAATGTCATTTTTCTCCATAGGGTGAACACAGGGATGGCGGCCATTTTGAATTTCAAATATAAGTAAATTTTGAGTAATTTATTTCTGTAGTACCAAAATTTGCATGTTGACCCCCAATTTTTATTCTAGATTTTGAAAGAGAATGGTTTAAATATTCCTTGAGAAAAATTTGAGCAAAAGTTTAAGTCTTTCATTTTTGAGGCGCATACTACCTTAAGGTATTTTGCATCTCGAAATTTGACGACGTAAACTTTTCCTCAAACTTTCTGTAATGAATCTGCAAATGATTCTCTTTTGAAATGAAGAATAAAAATTGGGGTCAGAATGCACAATTTGTATTAGAGACTCATTACATTTAAATGGCTGCCATCCCTGTGTACTTATGGAGGAAAAACAGATTTTTGTTTCACCAAAATCAAGTCAGTGAAAAATTGAGTCATTCCATGAGCTTAAAAATGAGCCCCCACAAGTGATAGATTGAAAATTTACTGTAAAAGTTTCAGTGTCCAAATTCCCAGAGGGGCATTCTACCAAAGAAATTATTTATCAAATCATACAATATAGTTTGTTTTCAGTCGAATTTCAAAGAGTTGCATTCTATACCTTTTGTATTTCATTTTGTTCATCCTTTTTTCCAACCCTTTTCAAGGGCAACACACTTTGTTGTGGGTACAATCCAATATAGCTCAAAGCAATCATTTATTCTTACACTTGCACCAGTGTTAACCTTTTGAGTACTGTATTTTTCCCCACCAAAATTTTAGTGCAACATTTTTTCAATTTTTATGATTTTTCTGTAATTTTTCTGATAATTTTGGACCAAATGAACACAATATTTCATCAGCCAGTTTTTTATCAAAACTGGCAAAAATCTGACAAAAATTGACCAAGACATTTTATAAAGGAGACAAAAATTGACTTTGGCATTCAAAGGGTTAGTTACTAAGATACATGTATTCTTTACCCATTTCTCTCACTCATCACACAGGAATATCATATTTTAGCTCAGGTTAAAAAATGTTGGACAAAATGTATTTCAAGAATTATTCCATAAAATCTTGATATTATTTTCCTGCTTTTGTAGTGCATCCTCTTGCCTTTGTTCTGACATGGTTCAATTATGATCATACCTCATGCAGAGACACAAACACACACCTTAACACAAGTAGAACTCACACTTGCCTTGTCCAAATATTTACTTAATGAATGTTCAATCATTGTTCCTCTACCGTCAATGAATGTTTTCATCATACTGAAATATTAAATGCAAATATGAACAAGAAAATTAAATTGATACCAGTATTAATTTTAGATGTCTTTTAAACAAGAACAAAATGACGCAATCTGAAGTGACAGAATTTTTATACAAAGTAACTTTTTACATTTATTATAAAAAGACGGAATGTCAATTCACAATGTGCCATAAATATGTATCATTCATATACGGGTGACAGTGTCGAGTTGACTGATTTGTTTAAACAGCTGGCATTAGCAGCTTTGTGAAAGTTAAAGCATCTCTTGTAATTTGCATAGTTTATGTGCATGTATTCTCAAGAAATATACCACTAGAGCTTTGAAACAGTACTGTTTTACAGGTTGATTTTTAAAACAAGTTGTAGGTTTTATCATAGATAAAGTATTTACATGAGTCTTAGACATTTCTGCTGTACATCAAAGTCTATATGAAACCCTAATTTTCTGTGATTCCATTTAAAGCCCAAATATAATTTTGTATTTGATTTGAAAAGTAACTTTTACAAGGTCATATGTAAAGTTATTAACTTTTACAACATTCTCATATTACTTGATCTCCACTTGTTAAACCAAAGCTATTGTGTTACCTGAGATGTATGTTACACTTAGCAAAACTTGTCTCATGAGGGACAGAAGTAATATTACCACAGTGATAAGGCTGTTTATCCAAACCCTAACTCAAGCAAAAAACATTGGATTTCTTCACATAATCACCTGTGGGTCAGTGTACCCAGTGACAGGTGGGCGTAGATAACCCTTCATCTGACAAAAGGAAGGCACTTGTCCTCCAAATTGAATGCCATATTATCTAATCCTGGCCCTATAATATTTTTATAAATTTTTGACAGAGGTGAAAAGTATACCTTGTGAAAAAATTTTGACTGGAAAATATCCTAACCAAGTTAAAACCAGGTTGCGATAATGTAATCATTTGTACTGAAATTGATGTCACCAATAAATTTTACTGTATTCATTTTGGTTAGCTGTGCACCTTTGATAATTGCAGAAAGATAATGTCGATGACTGGCACCTTATGTTTTGTAGTGCAAGTTTTAGTAATAATCAGTTTTCACATAGAAGCAATATATCAATACTTCATATCAGCTGTACAGATGAACCAGCTCAGTTCGGATACCCAAGCTCAGAATCAGTGTTTTTGATGTCCAAGCTCATATTCAAATCAATGATGACATTTTCAATGACCTTCAACTGCGAAGGCAATGGTGCTAATTGTTGCAATGAGTATTGTTACTTGTATTTTTAGTCTATACATCTTATTACAGAATCTGTATGAATGATTGTCCATGATCTATACAAATTATCATTTCAGAAAAACATATATACAAGTATTTACATGGAGGAAATAAAATGAGCAGTATAGAATATCTGAATTTATTCTACCTGTGTATTTTTATTTAAAATCGTGATTCCTTCATAATTAATTTTAATAGGCTAATTCATATTAGACTCATACTTTCTACATTTCAGTGACAGTGGACTTTGCAAATATCTGCCACATACTCCTACCAAATAATTAAGAGATTAATTAGTGGATCATTTGGTAGAAGTGCAAAACATTATCAGTTTGCACTGATTTTAAAGCTCCAAAACTCTAGGAAGATAAAATTGAATGTTCAAGCCTGTAACATGGTACTTGGAACAGACCAAATGATTGACATGGCATTTGGAATGGACAAAATGATTGTCATGGCATTTGAAACGCTCTGAATGATTGACAGGGCATTTGGAATGCACCAAATGATTGACAGGGCATTAGGAATACGTAGAATGATTGACATGGCATTTGGAATGTACCAAATGATTGACAGGGCATTTGGAATGCACTGAATGATTGACAGGGCAACTGGAATGCACTAAATGATTGACATGGTATTGGGACTGCACCAAGTGATTGATGAAGCACTTTCCTAGATATCAGAAACTGGTTCGTTGTTCAGAGTTCCACTGTATTTCTCTTTCTGTAACACCTCTGCAGCTGCTTCTAAGACCTGTTTTGAAAAAAAAATACACAAATATTAGGTCATGTGTAAATTTGGCAACAATATTCAGTCACCTGATCATATTTCAATCAAGAAAAATGTCTGATCAATACATGACAAGAACAGCTCTCTTCTGCACATACTTTACTGAGAGAATTGTGTATTCCACCAGCCAAAAAATGAAAACTTTCTGAAATATCAAGCAGCACTAATATGAAGGAATCGTCAACTTCAAGACGTAACTGAGATTATTGTCAATTTTTACCCGACCTTGACTGAGAGCAAACTCACCCTAATATCACTCGCTAAATTTATCGATAATCTTAATGGATATAACCCTTTTCTCGCACAAACATCAAGACAGTAATGTTCAGAAGCATTGTCAGTTGCATCAAACCTTACCAGGAATAATAACAGCATCAGTGAGAACCAACATTTCAACGGTTCTCAATTGCAAATCACCTTTAATTGTTCTAGTGGTGTCTATGCAACCACGAGTGGTAGATGATTGAGGTTAAAGATAGAAAACACCTTTGGGACTGATATTTGGACTCTCAAATTTTCAAATTCTTTTTGATCTACCACTTGTGTAGGTTCATTTTTAGCTCACATTTGGTTATACCAATGTGAGTTTATCGTATAGGCTGAAGTCGATGGCGTCTGTATGTATGTGTGTATGTATGTATGTATGTATGTATGTATGTACGTACAGTATGTCCGTCAACATCAAAAACACACAAACTGCTGCACGTTTCAGCTTGGTATTTGGTGTGTGGATGCATCCTGGGCTATAGATGGGATTTTGTTCAAATGAAGTCTGCATTGCCAAAATTATGCAAATGAGCTTACAAAATGTGAAAATGATTAAGAATAATAACTCAAGAACCACTTTTTTGATTGCTTTGAAAATTTGTGTGCAAGTACCTTAGGTGAACCTTATACAGTTTTATGAATATTGTGAAGATATCCTTAATTTTGTATTTTTGCTGAATTTTTTGGTGATTTTTCTCATTTTCAGTAAAAATTCTTCTTCTCTGAAACCGCCAACCCAATCGCTCTCAAATTTGGGTTGTCTCTTTGCAAGGGTGTTACTCTTCTAATTTGTTGAAATTGTGACAAAATTTGGAAAATTACTATTTTTGAGCAATTTTGTCATTTTTGGTCAAAAAATCTTAAACAGTATTTCCTTTTTAAAACCCCTGGACAGACAGCTTTCATATTTGGTACACAGATGTACAGAGATGACAACAGTTAGATATGTGGAAATTGTCCTGAAATATAAAAATTTGTATTTTTAAGACAATATTGTCATTTTTGGTCAAGAAAACTTGTTCTCAAAATTACTTGTTTGATAGCTTTGTAATTTGGTATAAAGTCCCGAAAGATGTTATTAGATAAATTTTCTGCTCAAAGTGTTGGGAAACCCCAAATTTGTATATTTTGGGTAATTTTCTCAGTTTGTGACCTTAATGACCTACACCAACCCAGGATATGTTGTGAGAATTGAGTGTGACTATTTTGAAGGCTGTGAACATAATTTTGTCATATTTGGTATCAATTTGTAGGAAAATTTGATCCAGAAAACAAAGCTGAGGTGATTTTTTTCATTTTGGACCAATTTTTGCAACTTTTCTATGTAAGATATACAAGAACTGATGAGAAATTTGGATCCAGGATAATTCCAGATGTTGTAATCACCACCCACAGTGGAAGGCATTTCACTATCTGTAACTACCTTAAGTGCTGAATGATAACACTCATCGCATTAATTAAAAAATCTCCAAGGTTGTAAATGTACTTCCTGTCATTTGGTCTTATGTAATACCAAGGGGTGGAACATTTGATATTCAGGAGGGGGTAGGGTCTAGAAGATTGATGATGTAGCATTACTTTTTTACCAGATCCCTTGTGCATCTTTTGCCCACTCCCACCCTTTTCTTTTTATCAAGCCTTCTCTGTTTTTTGTTGTTGACATTTGCTTATGTATTTAGGATCTGCTTCTCCCATTGCTATAGAAGTTGATATGCATGTTCCTTATGATGACCTCCAGTACCTAAGTTGGAGACCTTACTTGCTTTGTCATTCTTGTTTTTCCTGGTTTAAATATTTCTCGAATGGACCAATTCAAACCGAATGTGAGCACATAGTGTCCTTGACGGTATTTTAAGCTCTTGGAGTAAATGAAGTTTTCTCCATTCTGTTTTTGTGACAATCAAAAAATTAATTTTATCCTATAGAGTTAACACAGGGATAGTAGCCATTTTGAATTTCAATATCGGTAACTGTTAGGTGATCTGTTTCTCCAGCACCGAAATTTGCATGGTGACCCCTGATTTTGATTTGCGATTTTAAAAGAGAATGGCTTGAGGTTTCCTTACAGTAAGTTTGAGTAAAAGTTTGCCTATCACTTTTGAGGCAGATACTACCTTAATTCTTATCTCATATGATTAACCCTTTGTGTGCTGTAATTTTTCCCATCAAAATTTTAGTGCAACATTGTAACAATTTTTATGAATTTTTCTGTAATTTTTGTTATTATTTTGGACCAAATGGACATCACGTTTCATTTGCTACAGGTTTTCATCAAAATTTTGGCAAAAATCTGAAAAAATTGACAGGGGTACATTTTATAAAGGCGACAAAAGTTGACTTTGGCGCTCAAATGATTAAGTAAATCTTACATCAGTTCACAATAGTAAATATTATCCTTGCGACTGCAAAAAGTTCTAGAAAGAGAAGACTGGCTAGTTCACTTACATCATCCGTCCGTTTTAGACCTCTGAAGTTTTCCCGTCCATTCCGGACATCAAGATGAGATGGTTGATATCCATCTGGTAACGGCAGATGTTGTCTGTCTCTGTCCAAAGCAGAATCCACAGATGCTTGTCTTCCGTATCGCCGAGGTTGCTGATTGTTCAAGAATTCAGATTGTCTGGGCCAATGACGGGGTTCCTGAAATTCAAAACAATAACCCATTTGATAGTATTTATTAAATTCTAGCAATATTTATGATAAGAAATCTTTTTATGAATAGGACGTGAGTTTACAGTTTATAATAATAATAAAGAAAATTCACATTGCACCTAATCTCCTGGACGTCTAGGCATAGTAAGGAGGAAAGAAAAAACGGGGGGAAACAAGAATGAGTGGAAAGGAAATGATAAATGTGACGTAAGCTTCTAAAACTTTTGATCATGAAGCAAGCATTCGGTGATGGGTCTTGACTAAGCATACATGTACTTCTATTCTTGATAACATAAATTTATTAATTGTATTTTAATAAGATATCTAGATTCCAAATAAGTCATATTTTATTCAATCAATTTCAGTAGAGCAATTTTATTAGACTCATTTTTGTGACAGGTACAATGTAGCACAGTGTACCATATCAGAAATCTCATGGAACTTGCTACTCTACATGGTTTCCATCGAAATATATTTACAGAAATCTGTAATACATCATTTGTGATCAGCAAAATAACTAGAGAATTTTACTGGTGAATGGAATTGATAAATTGCATGCAACAGTATAGTTTCATTTATGAGTTGACTTGTTTACCTTTGACCATGGTTTTGGTATGTATGGATTGGTAACGCTGTCTTTGAGATATTTGGCATCTATTTTGTAGTTATCATCTGTTGATACATGGTCCAAGTACCTGCAGACAAAATACGCTGCTTGATACCTGATCAGTCGTTATCATATCATAATTAATACTGCTACAGTACACATTTTTTCATCTGATTTTATTACTCTTCATGTCATACTTAGTCTCATGAGTAAATCACAGATTTTTTCAGTGATTTTCCAGTATTTATCTCCCATCTTTGCTGACATATTTAGCTTTACTCTGTTTTCTAATCTGTTTGTTCCTGCATGTCTCTGTCTGTCTCTCTGATGCTAAGATGAAAACTGAGATAAACCTGGATCAGATCATTACAACCAACACAGCACTATTAAAGTAAGACCGACTTTGAACAGTGAATCAGTTCAACAGGTCACTGCGATTTAAACACACTTCAGAGTGTGTGTGTGTGTCACATTCATCTTTAAAACATTTCCTGAAAAATGTCAAACAGATTTTTACCTGACACATGCATTTAAATCTCTCTTGAGTCTTTGTTCATAGTCTGTTTGTTCTTCTTTGATTGATCTGTGAAATCAAAGTAAAATACAATGAAACGGAACTTTAAAATTAGATATATATGGACAGCCACAATAAGGCCTTGCCTTGCTTTACAATTGAATAATTATAAGCAATAGAGCACACCCAGCGACGATATACCACGAGATTTTGACCAGTTCACGACATATATGCAAGAGCGATAGCGAGTGCATATATGTCGTGAACTGGTCAAAATCGAGTGGTATACCGTTGCTGGGTGTGATTTATTGCTATTATATCATAACAGTATATTGAAATTCTGGTGTGGAACGTCAAAAACGGATTTTTGCTCAAGCTGAGAGCTCGCGCGTATGCCAGCCATGGTATATCGCCAATATACCACGGTTCTTTTCGCGTCTCGACCAATCAGATCGCTGTATTTGCGCCATCAATATACTGGTATGATATAATATCCATTTAATAATTAAATAATATCCTTTTATGTTTGATATATATGATAACCATATAAAGATGATACAATCTGCAGATTTAAATTTCAAAAACATGTACAGTCCTGCACCATTATATGTTATATGTGCTTGAATATCAAAGGTGAGGAGATAATTGAGTGAGAGACATGTACAGATGCAGAGCAAATCAACATTTAGTATCACACTATTGTGTAATCTTGTGTAGAGCAATGGTCACAATTTTCCAATAACAGAAATCACATTAAAACTACCTGTCAAAAGTGGAAAAAAATCTGACAGAAGGGGAGATATTTTGTGAAAGATTGACATACAAGATGACATACATAATTCTTCTCTGAAGAAATTTTATGTTTTCATCAGCTTCTCGGTGATGGCGATGTAACTGTTGCTGATACGCTCTCTTTGCTGCAGCCTTCAGACCATCTACTTTGCCAAGATCTTCAATTCCAATTTCCTTCAAAGATAAATCTTTTATCATATTTCCATGGCAACAAGTTAATTTTGAGTCAGGGTTGCACATATGTGGTAGGAGATAGTTGTCTTTTTGAAGAACTTGAGAGGAAGTGATCGTATACAGACGAATGGGAGAGAACAATTGTTGTTTTTAAAACTGTATTTAAAAAATCAAGGGCAAACCAAATCTAGCACTATTACGGGTACTTTGTAATACAGAATGGCCAATACAAAATGTCAACACACTTATTCAAGCAGTAGCCTTGCATACACAGTAATGTCATGTCTTGGTTCTACAGCGATCGACTTTGCAAGGTTTGAAGACAAAGCTACAGTTTCTGGACAAATTTTTAGATGTCCTCCTACATTCATGTGCTAGTTTTGTATGACTTACTTGCATTTTCCCATGGTTAAAAGAATAATTTATCACTCTAAACAAACACAGAAAGTATGGGTACGTACAGGTATTGGTTTGTATGGACTTTTCAGAGTCAGTCCATCAAGAATATGTACAGTAGTTGAATGGTAGATACTTTCTTTGTAATGATTCTCCTTCTCAATAGGATTTCCCTGTGAAAATGTAGAAATGGTGGAAATTATGAGTGAAAATAATCAGTTTCATTCTATACCTAAACTATTCACAGAAATAGCAGTTTTTCAACATAAGTGATACAAAATGGCTGTAACATCATATTTTAACAGCTTACTATTTAAGTACTCATCACATATTGATATTAGAAATATAGTTATCACAAACTTTTTTCCAAAGAAGTGAGACATCCTCAATAACGAAATTGCCACTTTTTGTAATAAGAAAAAATCTAAGTAAGGTCATGGCTTGAGAGCTACGAATAAAATGCATGAGTTACTTTGTGAACTGTTTCTCAAGAGGTGGCTAATTGCACTACAGTTGATGGATGAGAGGTGTACCTACCACTGATAAATTCATTCAACAAGAGTGACAGCCCAGATAGAATATGTTCTCTACTTTTGATAATCTACTGTGATCAGTAATCTGTCACTTTGTGATTCAAGGGCCAATAATGCTAACTTTTGAAGATTTTTCATTATTTTTATTTTATAAATCAATTGCAACTTCTTATTCTACTCCCAAAGAATGTTGAAACACCCACTATTTAGCTTGTCAACTTAGCGTCTATATGTGTCTATGCATGGTTATTGTTTACATTTGAATTTTAGTCCGGACCAGAAGTTACTTTTCAACAATAACAATGCAATGTACAGGCTGAGTTGACAAGCTGAATACTGTGTATATGAACATTCTTTGGGGAGTAGAACAAGGAATTATGGTTCACATTCAAAATAAAAATGTTGAAAATATTATCAAAAGTTAGGATTACTGGCTTAAGATGTCACTTCAGATATCTTTGTTGAACACTCAAAAGAGCTAATTCTACATTTCATTGAATTATAAACAAAACATCAAATTTGACTTAATTTCTGGTTTGTCACCCAGGATGCATTTTCAGTGAAGTATTCATAATACAGATTTTAAAGGATTTGACTCACATAGAGATGTAATTCAGTCAGTCTTCGTAATCCCCTGAGAATTGCAAATGTGTGATGAGTGTCTGAGATTTGATTTTCTGATGCATCAAGTATCATCAGATTGAAAGAACTTGCAACAGCCTTGATGTCTCTCTGTGAAAACAAGTTGTAATAGTCTGATATAAAGATGGAAATTGACAGATTGAGTTGAAGGCCAGTAGACTGACCCAGCTCAGTGAAAGTTCAAACAACCCTGCTCCACAAACTAGTACACAAATGTGAATGCATAGCATAAAGCAGAATATACAGCATACACCTGTGGGAGAGAGTCAAGTTTTTCTATACGTAGAGTCCTTACATAGAGGTAACTCATTGCTTGATTGACTTACCAGCCAATTTTTTTGTACGTAGAGCTCTTACATAGAGTTTATCGGTAACTCATTGATAGACTGACTTACCAGCCTGTTTTCTGTACATAGAGTTCTTACATAGAGTTTATCGGTAACTTACTGATAGACTGACTTACCAGCCTGGTTTTTTTCTGTACGCAGAGTTCTTACATAGAGTTTATTGGTAACTTACTGATAGACTGACTTACCAGCCTATTTTTTTGTACATAGAGTTCTTACATAGAGTTTATCGGTAACTTACTGATAGACTGACTTACCAGCCTGTTTTTCTGTAGTACATAGAGTTCTTACATAGAGTTTATCGGTAACTTACTGATAGACTGACTTACCAGCCTGTTTTTCTGTACATAGAGTTCTTACATAGAGTTTATCGGTAACTTACTGATAGACTGACTTACCAGCCTGTTTTTCTGTACATAGAGTTCTTACATAGAGTTTATTGGTAACTTACTGATAGACTGACTTACCAGCCTGTTTTTCTGTACATAGAGTTCTTACATAGAGTTTATTGGTAACTTACTGATAGACTGACTTACCAGCCTGTTTTTCTGTACATAGAGTTCTTACATAGAGTTTATTGGTAACTTACTGATAGACTGACTTACCAGCCTGTTTTTCTGTACATAGAGTTCTTACATAGAGTTTATTGGTAACTTATTTATAGACTGACTTACCAGCCTGTTTTTCTGTACATAGAGTTCTTACATAGAGTTTATCGGTAACTTACTGATAGACTGACTTACCAGCCTGTTTTTCTGTACATAGAGTTCTTACATAGAGTTTATTGGTAACTTATTGATAGACTGACTTACCAGCCTGTTTTTCTGTACATAGAGTTCTTACATAGAGTTTATTGGTAACTTATTTATAGACTGACTTACCAGCCTGTTTTTCTGTACATAGAGTTCTTACATAGAGTTTATTGGTAACTTATTTATAGACTGACTTACCAGCCTGTTTTTCTGTACATAGAGTTCTTACATAGAGTTTATCGGTAACTTATTGATAGACTGACTTACCAGCCTGTTTTTCTGTACATAGAGTTCTTACATAGAGTTTATTGGTAACTTATTTATAGACTGACTTACCAGCCTGTTTTTCTGTACATAGAGTTCTTACATAGAGTTTATCGGTAACTTACTGATAGACTGACTTACTAGCCTGTTTTTCTGTACATAGAGTTCTTACATAGAGTTTATTGGTAACTTACTGATAGACTGACTTACCAGCCTATTTTTTTGTACATAGAGTTCTTACATAGAGTTTATTGGTAACTTACTGATAGACTGACTTACCAGCCTGTTTTTCTGTACATAGAGTTCTTACATAGAGTTTATTGGTAACTTATTGATAGACTGACTTACCAGCCTGTTTTCTGTACATAGAGTTCTTACATAGAGTTTATCGGTAACTTACTGATAGACTGACTTACCAGCCTGTTTTTCTGTACATAGAGTTCTTACATAGAGTTTATCGGTAACTTACTGATAGACTGACTTACCAGCCTATTTTTTTGTACATAGAGTTCTTACATAGAGGTAACTCATTGATAGATTGACTTACCAGCCAATTTTTTTGTACGTAGAGCTCTTACATAGAGTTTATCGGTAACTCATTGATAGACTGACTTACCAGCCTGTTTTTCTGTACATAGAGTTTATTGGTAACTCATTGATAGACTTACTTACCAGCCTGTTTTTCTGTACATAGAGTTCTTGCAACTTGGGTAGTGCTTGAATTCCATCCAATGATAAAATCTGTGAATTGGACAGGCAATAGCAGATTTTGACAACTGTCCATCAAAGTTTTTTTTTATTTAGGAAAAAGTTGGAATTGGCTATCAGTACCCAGGTTGTGAAATTAAAAAAAATCTGAAAAATATCAATCACATCAATTGCACTTTTCATCGAGGTAGAGTGATTATTCTGTTCATATTAATCATATTTTAACATGTAAACTTGCATTTCTTTCACATCTTCAGATCTTCATATTTTTTTTTATACCAATGGCCAATATTTGACTGTGTACTTATGTGCAGATCTCGTGAACTCGATAAAAAAGCAATAAAAAGAAACACATGGTCATTGACCTGGTATCACTATAATTAAATTATAATCATGGAGAGTTGACAAAAATGAAATGGCACTTACTTTATTGTTATTTAAATGAAGTGTAGTTAAACTTCTGAGAGGAGGCATTGAGGTAATAGCAGTCAGTTCATTCATACCAAGATTCTGTACACGGAAAAAATTTAGACATTTTATCAATGAATATATGAAACACTTTTGAATGACATCATGTTATGACTAAATTCTGCAGAGTAGGAACCCTGCAAGACTGCACCTTTACATTATCCAACGACTGTATTTCTTTCCGAGTACTTGTCATCTCTGTGCAGAAAGTACAATATATTACAATTTATACTTAGCATTGTTTGTGAAATTCTAATTCAGTAAAAATGAAAATGTTGTGATATTATTCACAAGAGAGATCAGGTCACTACAAAACTCCAGTTACATATTTTTTTTTTCAAATTATCTGTATAAGTTTAGATTAAAATTCAAAACTTACCAAATCTTCAAGAAATTTGCATTTATCTAATCCATCTAATTGGCTGATAAAATTATGGGATAGATTTATAAATACCAAATATGGCATTATTTCAATACCAGTGAACCTGTTGAATAAATAACATTTGCAGATCAAAACATTTTAAAAGACTATTATATGTAAGTATACAAATCTTTCATCAAAATCAATTCATCTAAACTAATATTTCTATTTCTAAGAGCTAACTGAAGAATCCCTGGTGGCCAATAAACTTTTAATCTGTTGATCTCCAATTCCCTGTAAACAGGTCCACTACAATCATCATTGATAACAAGGGTTAGGGTCAAATCAGGATGGTAACGAGGTTAAAAAATCAATTGAAAATGTAAACAGAATACCTGTACATCAAATTATGGTTGAATTAGGGAATCCGTTGTCTGACTGATACGGAATGTTATCAATTATTGACACATTGTGGAAGAGGAATATCGATATCATATTGACCTTTGACCTTACGTGCAAACAAATTGGCATCATGGTAAATGTTGCGGTTAATCACCATAGTTACCAACAATCAATTAAAACCTTGGAAACTTTGCTACTATCGTCTACCACAATGACATCAGCATCACATGATATTAAGCATATGAATATTATGTAGTGACAGGAATTAGCATAAGAATTGAGAAACTATCATTTTACCGTTCAATTCTGTTGAGAGACACGTCCAAATGCCGACATTCCTTGAATGGATACAGCCCTTCATGGTTTAGTACATGTAAATCATTCAAAGACAAGTCTAGTTTCAGACATTTTGATGGTTCTCTGATGATATTGAGTGACCTTGGACTTGATACACTGTAAATAAAAGTGAAAATTTCAAGATCATCATCGGTGTCATGCAATAACATATCACTCCGCAAGTTGTGGATTCAAATTGCTAGAAATTTACAAAACACTAAATATCGATTCAAGCAAGTGCAAATTTGGATGGTATTTAACAAAATGATCAAATTTAATACTGATTCAGAATTTTTTTACAAGATTTCACAAAAAGAGACCAATCTTCAGATATGTAGGTAATTAAGTGAAAAAATGGTATGTCAAAATATACCATTTTTAGATGCCACACTTTTTCTAATACATCCTCAATCTTAAACCAATAAACATGAAAAAAATCACCAATAAAGCTATAAAGCATCCACCCTACATCATAAAAGCCACCCTGTGCAAGCTGCATGGACATGTAATCAATTTCTTCTGATCAGTGTTCAACCAATCAGTGTCCAGACCTCATTAACATATTTTGTTTTCCTTTGTTTATTTGTTTTGTGGCATTTCCACTTGTACCTGAGTACATGGTACCACCAGGCAGACTTCCAGCATTGTGCAACCTGGCTCAATCTCAGTTATCAAGATAAAGCAATGCATGGCTTCAGAAATAATAAATTACATTTGTTGGTGTTGACTGCATCAACAAATGGTTGACAAATTGAAATATCATTATATGCCTGAAGCTGTACAGATTTCATGTATATTACATTGATATGCTCAGTCTTTCTATGGTATACAATACTACATTAGATCTGTGAAATCATTGCTCTAAGATGAAAATAGACATTTCAATTTCATCTGACAAGTATTCACCCTATCTCATCTTTTTAACAAATGTGATTAAGTGCTCTTGCTTTCAAACAAAGGCCATAAGCCATACCACCATGCAACTTTTTGACAAATAGAAGAATTCCACTATTTCCAAACTCATTACTTACTAGTCACTTCCAAACTTGAAATTATACGCAAGTGTTGTAATCTGACACATCTTCAGATCCAGGAAGTAGTGTGGGGGTCTACTCAAGACATTCCATGACAATGGTACAAGCCTTAGGACATGGGTGTGGCTCTCCACCAACCCTGGTGTCAGATATGTATTCACATTCATGGCTGTACACTTTTGTTATCAAATGTTTTGATGCTGTGTAAGCTGTGAAAGAAAAAAAATTGAATGAAAGATATATACATTTTCCAATACACACCAGACTTGCTAAATGTCTAAAATTCAGATGAAAGGCCAGTCTCTTTCTGTCACTGTTAAGAGGAAAGTTAGTTGTCACCATAACTCTGCTGAATTTTTCAAACACAAATTTGCCAATATGGGGATTTCGTAGCTATTGTGGGCATGAGGAAGTTGTCCTGGGGATTACAGGGGAGGGTTGGATATGGTGGAGAGGTGGCTTCTAGATCAAATGTAGCCCACAAAGCATTTCAGTTTATGAAATCAAAACCATAAAGGTAGTAGTAATTATGCTTAGACCTCACTCAATCAAAATTGGGAAGAAGCAAATATAACCAAAAGTTAATGAACTGTATATCACTATTGAAAATTTAAATTTTAAATTAACTCAGTATGTCTATGTATTGATCACAATTTCAAAATAATCTCTAAATCATGTGTAGAATTGATGTTGGATAATGTGTGGAAGAGTTTTCATTATATGTAACACGATTGGAACTAATTTGGGATAATTGGATGGTGAAGTAATGTCGATTTAATCTGCAAATATTATCTCATATGCGTTTCTTTTTATATTACACACTTGTTATTATGAGTAATGTGCCGTATTGCAACATTCAGCTATATGGCACCACTAACACTTTTGAGAAATTTGCAAAATATGAAAATCCAATTATCCCAAATTAGTTCCAATCATGTTATGTTTACATTATATTTCAAAAGAATATTGATGAAGAAAAGACTAAATTGTCAATGTCTTCTCCAGTACATGTGTGCTGTACAGATGAGACTTCCTTGTAATCTCACTTCAAAATTCACTTTACAAATGGCTTTGTATCACATGTATATTGTTTATTGTTTTCTAGTGCTCGAAGTTGAGAAGAATTGAATTAAGTGATCGTCTTTGTATCTATACCGTTCTGTTGCCATATCTTGACCTGCTTTTGGATGACAAGCTCAATCCATCTAAAAAGACTCTTTACGTCAATGGTATTAAAATCTGACACGAGATTCAACAATTCCGATGCACACACACCGTTCAGTCAGATTTACGTTGTCCTATGTACAGCTATATGTACAGGTTCAGGAGAGACTACTGGTAGGTTCGAAGTCACATTCGCTTGTGGTTCGATAGACGGTGAAGGCGCAGTATGTCTATGCGTACGACCTTCGCCGTTTTGATCGCGCAACTACAAGCGACTGTGCTCAAATTCGTAAAAGTTATTTGGGTGATACGCGTGAGTTATCGGTACTGATTAACTGTAAAGTTAATATGATTCCGTTATCAACAGGCATTCTTTGACTGATTTGTGGCACCCGGATTTTAATAGTGAACTGTTTGCGCTAGATCTGTTTATATATACACATACCACGGTCTCAACGGACACTCCGTCACTCAGAAAACACGGACGGGTACTTCAGAGTTTCAAACTTCAATCCGTACTCCAATAATCACTATCACGATCTATTTGCTGGTTCTCGTACTTACATTTTCCGTCCTATCGTTGAGATTACATGTTGTCGTTCGTTGTCATAGGTTGCGTTAAACTTTCAGCATTTCAGCCATGATACCGTTAGGTATCTTCCGTTGCGGTGCACTACTTCCGCCATTGGCTTCTGGCCGGGACTGAGATTTTGGGTATCCAAGTCACAAAACTATTTGCATTCCAGGTTGCACTATTGACGATCAGATTGCTGCTGTCTTGAAGGGCGCCACCACACTGAAAGTGGACATTTCTTAGGACTGAAGAGTTACTTCACAGTACAGTCTTTGTAACACTCAACCCCCGGTCACCTTGCAGTATGAGGTGCCTAAAAGCAATCAAGATTACCAAGCAATTGCAAATCTGAGAGAGAGAGAGAGAGAGAGAGAGAGAGAGAGAGAGAGAGAGAGAGAGCGCTAACTATTCCAAAATGCCGGGTGCCCTGTTTTCGCGGACTCTGATGGAATTCGGCTGGTCTCTATCAATATTGCAATATTGTTCGATCACGCACAGTATAATGAAAGCATGGATATATGAACTCTTTCTTAATATATTATTGATAAACTCAGCTTTTGCAATATTTTCAGGTGATTATCGGTTAGTAAAAACTCCTGGTTGTCTTCTTTTTTTTAACACGATTGGAACTTAGGCCCTATTTAGGATAATTGGATCTTCATATTTTTAAATTTCTCGAAAGTGTTAGGTGCCTTATCGCTGAATGTTGCAATATTACAAATTACTCATAATTCTGCTTAAAAAGAAAAGCAGATTAGCTTACATTTGTAGATCAAACCGACATTACTTCACTATCCAATTATCCCAAATTAATTCCTATCGTGTTTTTTGCTTTATTTCATGGGCGGGACAGTTTCGCCACCTTTCACCAACAGACCTGGAGATCAAATGTTTACAGCGCATTGCATTTTTCCCTGTATATTGCGAATAATCACACAAATAAACAGTTCTATAGTGCTACAGAATTTTTATGTACGTTGACGTTGTATGCTTTAATGTGCATGGTATCGTTTAACCGCGCTGAAAATTAAGACGAAGGCACAACTTTGGATTGCACAACGGCGAAACTTTCTTTCCGTTCGGAATAACTGCAAACAACGTTTGATACAATAAAGACCAGTTCTGTTTCATGATATAATCAGGTGGGCACGTCACAGGTATGTTATGGTCGATGAGCCGAGTGACTGGATTCACACGCAGATCCAATCCACCTCAAAGCAATTACACTAATGGATGAGAAATGGCTTCATCAAAATTTACGTCATAATAAATGTTGCAATTCATTTACAAACACGCAATATAACTGTAATTTTAGCTTTTTTTCTCACCATTTTTTTTTTTTTTATATCACCTGCCAGTTCTTGTTCTACTCCTAAAGCATGTTAAAGCATATATATAAGAGGGGGCTACGCGTGCAAAATGCACTGTATTGTATTGGTGTTTACATTTGAATTCTCCGGACCAGAATTCACTTGTCAAAATAACATGGCTATTTACACATGTACTAAAGGTTAAATTGACAAGCTGAATACTGCACATATCCCAACATGCCTTGCGGAGTAGAATAAGAAGCTGTAGTTGACATTAAAAACAAAAACAAACACGATTGGAAGTAATTTGGGAGAATTGGATCTTTATATTTTTCGAATTTCTCAAAAGTGTTAGGTGCCCTTATAGCTGAATGTTGCAATATTAAAAATTACTCATAAAAACAAGTGTATTTCTTAAAAAGAAAAGCTAATGAGCTTATATTATCAGATTAAAGCCCCCGCTCAATTACTAGATTTATCTAATATAAATATTATTTACTTGATGAAATATTCAATGGAAAACAAAAAAAATGACAAACTATTAATGGGCTGTTGACACATTCGCCAATGCGAGAACCTGGGATTGAGAAGGGCGCCTTTAAACCGACATTACTTCATTATCCAATTATCCCAAATTAGTTCCAATCGTGTTATATTACTAAAAAAATCATCAAGGGTTACATCTTTTAAGAGCTACAATGTAGTTGGAAAGTTAAAGATTTGGAGTTAATAGCTTTATTGATATTTACAAACTAGTGAAGGCACCGAGCTCTCGCACCATATTCTGATAATCTCTTGCGATTCGCAACTTTATAAACTGATTTCCCACTCAGTCAATACATTACAAATAAGATATAAACCCAGTACGTTGTTAAACTTGACAGGCGTTTATGTTTGTAAAATATCAGTCTTTGCGAGAATTCCTGAAAAATTGCTTTAATGAGACTCTCCTTTCACAGTTAGCAAATGCTGTCATCCCCCGGAGCTTCCATCAAACAAAAATGTAAACACTGCGCCTGTGCAATCATCGTATCGATGTCTAGAGGCAATGCTTTCGATACATAATCCCCTGAAGAGCTTGCAACGATACAAAAGCGTTTGAATCTTCTCTGAACTATAGTTGCATCGTACAAAGAAAGAGGACATAAGTATTCGTTACAATGGTTGGTTTATTGAGAAAATTGTAAGGTGTTTGTGTTTGCACAGTGTGTCTTGCGTGAAGGAATACACAGTATTTATGACTAGAATGAGTAAGCACAAACTAAAAGTACTCCCATTCACATTTGTGTTTAAATCCCTGGGGCAAAGATCAAGGCGAGGCGTGGACGGGGATATTGTGTGAGACTCAAACTACAGGAAAATGCCTATAGAAAGAATTAAAAGGCCGTCTGTGTTAAAAGTGATGAGGATTCCATATATAACATGGCAAGTGTATGTAATTTTTGTTTGTTTTGTTTTGCTTTTGTTCTTTTTGTTTTAAATTTCCATTGGAGTGTCCAGCATAGTTCAAAAACGACACGTTTCCTGGCAACACGGTTCAAACAGATCCGGAGTCCGTACAGCCATGGATTTTCTCAGGCGAAACAGTGACATTCTTTTTAAGAAACAGGAATTTCACATGGTTTTGGGGAATATGTGCGCTTCCTTCAATTCCTTCAAGGCAGAGTATTTGTCTCTGGAGAGTACCATAGGTGTAGATTACCTTGCGTTACACGCTGTAGCATAGAAGACACGAATCATGGTGCTTTTTAATTAAGACAATCTCAGCCAAACATATCTGATTCTGTTGAAAATTACCATTCTATTTGCAAGTGGATATGGTAGCATGGTATACGCAATATTTAGTTGCTATTTACTCAGAGGTATCTCTGATTATTCAGCTGTAAGGCCTGGGCCGGGCAATCACCCCGAGTCAAATGTCCAGTTTATTAAAATGAAGATACCTAGTGGATCTTTAGATGCCGAACACAGCATGATAGTAAAAACGGCCCCTGATGGGCATACTGCCATAGGCTATAATTAATCTTAATTCAAGAGTGAGAAATAATTAGATAAAAAAAGTTCATGAAACACAATCTCTGTGAAAAGCCAATGCAGTGTATATTCACTTACAAATGTTTTAGCTTTGTTGCCATAGATAGCTCAAAATAACTTGGTTCCCCGTATCCAATAATTTCATCGTGTAAGTGATCAATTCACCCTATGTGACATTTTTTACTGCCATGGTGGGTGTCTTACATCAGCTTAGTGCCGATTTCAAGTTCTTCACTTTAATAACATATTGTACACTTTGACTGATGTTGGTGATTGTCGAGACACAGGTGAACTCTCATGGCCATTGTTGAGTTAATGTACGGGTAATTGAACTATTGGAAAACTGATACGGGACACCTCTTTACTGTGGTTTTGTTAAAGGTAATATGCTGTGAAAATGACAAAGGTTGGTCAACCGAGAGTTGGTTTTATGGACACCACTGACAATAGATGAAGACATTGCTCTGTAAAATGACCCTGTCTGGCAAGGCAAACCTTACTAAAGACAAATAAAATATTTAACCTGTTTCATATTTACAAAATTCATCGTGTAGGGCCAAAAAAGTAAACATATGGTGTTTTTGTGGTATTTATGATTCCAAAGTTTTAGAAATTCCGAAAAAAACTGTCAATACTAATAATTTAAGATCGGGAAAGGGGATTAGAATCGTACTTAAATTGACTGAACCCTTTTGGCAAAACCTCCACGCCCATGCTTTAATTCACATGGGTATAAATTCGCCGTCAGAAATCCGTCAGAACTGTACCAAATTATGGTGGTGAGGTGCGAGTAGGCGAAAACACCGTCCCTGTGTCCGTTTTCTCATCTGTTATAAAGAGGGAAAACGGATATGACTTGGTCGCAAGTGAGCATATGAATTGTGTAATTTTCTGTGGTGCACTTCAGTGTAACAACAAAATTCATTAGGCCTATACAATTTTTGATTTCAACACAACTTTGAAAATAGTGGAACTTGTGCACTTAATAATGGTAGCAGGACAGTGCATTCATCGATATCGCATGGTTCACTGTGTCCAAAAATGTCAAGCATTGATGTTGTTCCAAGCTGCAAGCTGGAATTCAACGAAGCGTGTGCTGATCACCATAGAAACAAACAGCATGGGTGATCCCCGGAGCGTGGCGAAACCAAATCATAATACCAAGCACGAGAGTGAGCTCTGCTTGGCGACGATACCGTCACGACATTGTTCTCAACGTTGCTTTTGAAGTAACAGGTCACAATGTCGAGCCTGCAGTAAAGGCTGTAGATTTCACACACAAAAGGCAAATCCCCTCCATTGTGTTTGTGAATTACGACGTCTTCTAAGGCCAAAACACTGGCTTCGTACAGCATTGTACAAGGCAGCCACTGAAGTCGACAACGGCAATTTTGAGAAGGCTGTCAATCCATTAGCGCCGAACGATTACCGTCAGTACGGGAGTAACTTCGGTTAGAGAAACCACAACCACGGAGGTAGCTGTAGCTCTACGACCTAACAGATAATCATACAGCCTCGGTGATCAACAGGTGGTCGTTCGTCCACGCGTTACGTTGTGGCGCAGTCCTCATACCACCAACTATATCCCCTGAGCGCCATTAAACGCCGTGTCAACCCTGGCTTAATTAAATAAGTAATAAGGCTCCTTACACAAATCCTCTTGCAAATAACAATGATAACTGCTTCTTATAATGAAATATATTAATAATTTCTCCATCCATTTCATCTGCTATTCCACATTGGAAATTTTGATATTTCATTTACCCGTCGTAAATGTTCTTTGTATTCCGTTAACGTCCGTCTGTGATCATAGACAGATTTCTGTTCTTCAATACGCCGGAGTAGTGCATTATTTTCCCTCTCAATTTTTTCAGACTCTCTAATCTTACTCAACTTGTATGGCGTGTCATGTTGTTTGTAAGTCAGCTGATTGTCCAAGCGCGCTCTACCTACATCAATACGCAACAATCTCTCCAGTAGTTGTCTGTTTTCTTCTTGTATTCGCTCTGCTCTGTCATGATCTGCCTTGACTTTCTTTGCCCTCCTATGTTCATGATACGAAGGTGGTGTTTTGTTGTCAAGCGTTGACCTTATCCTGGATAGCCGATCTTTCTCTCTCTGTGCCAGCCTTTCTTGATCTAACTGTAGTTTCTTCAGTTTCCTCCGCTTGATCGCGTCGTAGGTAGCCATTTTGTTGTCAATGGAACTATGAGCGGTTTCAACCTTTCGTCTATGGACCATAAACGCCCTTTGATCTCTGTCCTTATCTCCATAATAGCGCCGTCTGAACATGGATGTTCGCCAACCAGTATCCAACACCGTGCTGGCGCTCTCAACCTTCCAACGATGAACACGTTCCGCTCTCTCTCTGTCTCGTCTCGCTAGACTTCTGACCACTCGATGATGTTGAAGCATTTTGAGTCGAAGTCTAACGCTGTCTTGCAAGGTTGCCAGGTAATTTTTTCACATTACCCAAAACACGCCCAGGGTGATGCATTTTATTAGGCTTGCAAATACTGTACAGCTGCATGGTGTTGCCATGGTTTCATGAAAACGATGTAAAGTGTGACCGGCAACCATTCAGCACTTCAACTTTCCACCATGTCATTTGACTACATGTACAAAACAGGCCTTGGGCTGCATACAGGACATGGTGTCAATCGATTCCTCATTTTGTTCATTAAAATTTAAGTTGGGCTATTGTGCTGTCAGGTTCATCCGAGTCGCGAAAATCCCTTTCTCTTGGAGATTTATATATTATAATGTTATAATGCATATATATAATATTATATATTATAATGCAGGGTGATCTGAATCTGGTGTGTGGCACGCTTTAGGACTTTTTTTTTCGGTGTTTTTCAAAGTTGTTGGCAGTGCAGTGTCGTCTACTTGCTCATGAAGTTTTACTAAGTGACATTATTTGTAATCTGCATGGTCACGGTTAGTCTCTAGTCTCGTCGAAATTTGCAATTTTGCCTTGAGCTCGGCTTGGTTGCGACCTCGCCATAGCTGATCTACATACCAGCTTGCATTGTTTTTTATGTAAATTACAATGCGGTGCTACGACTGTGGAACAACCGAATCCGTTAGATTAACTCGGTGTGATGAATTTTTATGTCCACACTGTGAAGAAAAGCGTTTTCCTGGGACTTTTAGTGGAAGAAAGGAGTACAGTTCTAGTAAAGGAAAGCAAAACTCGGCCGCTACCATCTCCGCTAATGAAGATAATGTTGCAGTTGACTCAACAGGTGTTGGTGACGCCATCTTTCATTCGAGTAAACAAGCTAGTGATGTTGAGCATGCAGCTAAAGCAAGTAAGCCTGTAATTATTGTGAATGAGCTGTTATGTTTTCTTGCCAATAAGATGGATGTAATGCCCAACGACCTTCTGTCTAAAATTTGCAGCGATTTTTATCCTGACTCGCAAATTGAAAGTGCCAAGAGAGAACTTTTTGATCTGTGTTCATCTAGTACAACTTCCCGCTTTAAACGGAGACAAGGACAAAATAAAAAGTCAAATAATTTGCAAGATATGCTGACCTTGCTACAAGAAGTTGATCCTGACTTAATACCAACATTCGTAGCTCATGACCTGGGTAATCTCCCACCCATTACGCAAAACCACATGGACATATCCGTCATTATACAACAACTCACTTCAATTAAATCTGATATTTCAACACTAAAAGAGTCTGCTAAATTATCTGCAGAATTACATTCGGAACTTAAATCAGACGTGGTCTTGCTTAGTAGTACTCGTCGTTGTGATCAACAGAGATCCATGTCGTCAGCAAGGGAAAAATCTTCTGTTGACCTTCCCGCCTGTGGAGATATTGCACCTCACTGTATGCCGCCTACCGTACGCGTAGACAATGATACGACAGATTCGCATAAGTCACCCGAGCAAAACTTTGATGATGTCGACACTAAAGTGATGCAAGTGTATGAGTCCTGTAATACGGGCAAGGCACCATCGTATTCAGATGTTGTAAAGACAAAGGATAGCCAAAAAAGTCGACATCGGCATCCGATATCTCATGAAGAAACGGAGTGCCACGATCTAGTTAACGACGATTTGACCAACCCTTTTCAAACAGTCGTGAGGAAGAAACGACAGAGGCGTAAACCAGTCATCGGTACAACAGAATCTTCGAACAGCCTTGTAATTGGAGTGGAACACAACCAGCAATAAATATTTTTGTCAGTCGACTGGCTCCTGAAACATCAACTGTGCAGTTAACAAATTATATCAAAAATTCTTTCAATTGTAAGCTAGATGTTGATTGTGAACGGCTTACCACCAAATATAACACGTATGCATCATTTTGCATTACTGTCAGAGGAATTAACTATAAAGATATCATCTGTTCAGAGAAATGGCCTCGTGGTGTTTTAGTTCGTAAATATTATCGTAGTCGCTCTAAACCAACAGTGTCATAATGGTGAGAATAGTAACATACAATTGTCGATCCATCAAATCGTCTATACCTACGGTGGCCCAAAACTACCTGTTCTCCGCATTCAAAGTCTGCGTCGCATTCAATTGTTTTTCTCTCACATATGTCTCCGCATTCAAAGTCTGCGTTGCATTCAATTGTTTTTCTCTCACATTCAAGTCTGCCGCATTCAAGTCTGCGTCGCAATCAAATGTTTTTCTCTCACATTAGCTTATGTCTCCGCATTCAAAGTCTGCGTCGCAATCAAATGTTTTTCTCTCACATATGTCTCCGCATTCAAAGTCTACGTTGCAATCAAATGTTTTCCTCTCACTAATGTCTCCGCATTCAAAGTCTGCGTCGCAATCAAATGTTTTCTCTCACATATGTCTCCGCATTCAAAGTCTGCGTCGCAATCAAATGTTTTTCTCTCACATATGTCTCCGCATTCAAAGTCTGCGTCGCAATCAAATGTTTTTCTCTCACATATGTCTCCGCATTCAAAGTCTGCGTCGCAATCAAATGTTTTTCTCTCACATATGTCTCCGCATTCAAAGTCTGCGTCGCAATCAAATGTTTTTCTCTCACATATGTCTCCGCATTCAAAGTCTGCGTCGCAATTAAATGTTTTTCTCTCACATATGTCTCCGCATTCAAAGTCTGCGTCGCAATCAAATGTTTTTCTCTCACATATGTCTCCGCATTCAAAGTCTGCGTCGCATTCAATTGTTTCTCTCCTAGATGGGCGTCGCAGTCAGTGATTTTGTCACCACACATGAGGGCGCTGGCAAGTTTTTGTGAGCGTGACCCTCGCTCCATGACCCATGATTGCATCCGGAAAAAGTATCACTCTTTCAGTGTTCGTGATCGCGAAAAGCTCATTGATTTCGAAGGTAAGTGACAAAGTTATTCATTGTATTGTAAGCTTATGGGGTTAATGATCTAGCCACCGTCTAGCCCTGGATGTATTGGCAGTTGTGGGACGGGCTGCCGTTTTACATTGGACGCTCATGTGGGACCCATTATGATGCGCCCATCCCGGGGGGGGGGGGTACCTGGTCTGAGAAGTGGTAGGGGTGTGCGGCCGCACGTAAAAAACCTGGGGCCCATTTTAGACCTAAAATCTCGTTATTTTAGGACCCCATTTTAGACCTTATGACCTTTGACCCAGGTCAAAAGTCATAGTGTCAAAATTTGCAAAAATGTAATCGGGTAAAAGCGAAGCATTTGCGTGACGAGCTACCGGCAGAGCTTACCACTACACTGCATTTACGGTTTTGTTGTTGCTGGCCGAGCCACGATTTCCCAAAAACATTTTTGGAAATACTAAAAAATTGAGTGAAAGAAACTATCTTTCACCCTCACCAAAGTTTTGTCCAGCTTCTGAAATTATCACTTATCTGCAGTTACAGTCTAACTGGTGGTTTAAAATTCCAAAGTATAAGCAGCCTCGCCGTACTTCAATAAGGCACTGCTAGTTTTCCCATGGTCGACCTGTTATGAGAGTAGTAGTAGAGCCACTTTGTTTCGATATTTTCTATTGGGCAAAATTCTTCCATATATGGAATTCTGACCAATAGTGACAGTGTTTTTAAAACAAAGTCTACATTTATTTTGGCTAAAGCCAGGGGGTCTCTTTAATGGTTCCCCTGCCACACAAAAAGATATCGATGCTTATTGAGTGCAGCTCAAAACCCTGTGCTAGGAAGACGGGAACTGACAGTTGGAATTTGTTCTTGTGTGGCACTCAAAAATCGACCCCATTTTAGACCCTGGTTTACTGTGAATTGATACCCCCATTTTAGACCAAGTTGCTGAAATACCCACCCCATTGGGCGGCACGTATACATATTGGCAAGTAATGGAAGTACCCCCCCGGGGCGCCCATACTGGTGAGCAGCATACCCCCTTGGCTAGATCATTAACCCCATAAGCTTACAATACAATAAATTACTTTGTCACGTACCTTCAAAAATGAGCTTTTCGCGATCACGAACACTAAAGGAGTGATACTTTTTCCGGATGCAATCATGGGTCATGGAGCGAGGGTCACGCTCACCAAAACTTGCCAACGCCTTCATGTGTTGGTGACAAAATCATTAACTGCGACGACCATCCACAGGCGGCCCAATCACTATTAATAAAGCTTATTATTGAGTTTTTCTCAGTTTTCTCTGTCACTATCAGTCCCTCTCCTTTTCTTCATGCTCTGACTGATCGTAGTAAATGAAATAATGACTGTATAGCCTAACCTAGCCTCTTGACTCTTTATTTATTTCACACCCCATTACAAGGATGTTTATCTCTCATATACACATCTTGTATAATTAATTAGTCAACACAACTAATTATGCTAATCCGTGGACTTATCAAGGGTTGGTCAACATTGGAAAGATAGAGATGTAAATGAAAAAGGAGTTTTAGTAACCTTTCCTATCTTTCGCGATGTTGACTAACCTATAAAATCCCTGATAAGTCCACGTATTAGCATAATTAGTAATGTTGACTAATTAATACAAGATGTGTGTATATGAGAGATAAACGTCCTTGTAATGGGGTGTAAAATAAATAAAGAGTCAAGAGGCTAGGTTAGGCTATATAGTATTTCTTTTATTTCCTACGATCAGTCAGAGCGTGAAGAAAGGGAGAAGAACTGATAGAGAAAACTGAGAAAAAACTCAATAATAATAAGCTATTAATAGTGTTTGGGCCGCCTGTGGCCCATCTAGGAGAGGAACAATTAACTGCGACGCAGACTTTGAATGCGGACATTATGTGAGAGAGAAACAATTGAATGCGACGCAGACTTTGAATGCGGAGACATATGTGAGAGAAAAACAATTGAATGCGACGCAGACTTTGAATGCGGAGACATGTGAGAGAAAAACATTTGATTGCGACGCAGACTTTGAATGCGGAGACATATGTGAGAGAAAAACATTTGATTGCGACGCAGACTTTGAATGCGGAGACATAAGCTTATGTGAGAGAAAAACATTTGATTGCGACGCAGACTTTGAATGCGGAGACATATGTGAGAGAAAAACATTTGAATGCGACGCAGACTTTGAATGCGGAGATAACATATGTGAGAGAAAAACAATTGAATGCGACGCAGACTTTGAATGCGGAGAACAGGTAGTTTTGGGCCACCGTATATACCGATGTACAGATGTTGTGTGATCAAGCTGATATTTGTCTGCTACAAGAACATTGGCTATTTAAGGATGAGTTACCCATTCTTTCATCAATACATCAAGATTTCCAAGCATTCGGAATTTCTGCTATAGATTGTAAAAAGAATCTTTTCATTGGTCGTCCATATGGCGGCACGGCCATTCTGTGGAGGAAATCTCTCTGTGGTTCCATGGTATACGCCCAAGTCTTACAATGATCCCAGAATTGTCGGTGTCAAATTAGCGACTGAAATCGGAAACTGTCTACTGCTCTGTGTTACCTGCCAACGGATTGCCGGGAAAACTTTGATGATTATGCTCATTATCTTGGGAAAATTAATTCTATTATTCAAGACTCAGATACCCGGTACACCTTTGTAATAGGTGATATGAACGCGGATCCAAGAAAACATTTTGGTCAGGAACTTATCTCTTTTTGTAACGAAAACAATTATGTTATTGCTGACCTGAATATATTGGGTCAAGGGAATAGTTCTAGTATTTTTACTTACAAAAGCGAAGCGCATGGGACAACCTCTTGGCTTGACCACTGTATTTGTACACAAGCTTCGTATAATTTGATCTCGAAAATTCAAGTCATTGATGATTTCTTTTCTTTTGACCACCTGCCAGTTTTGCTCGACCTTGCATTTAGTATGCAGCCTATCGATGCGTCAATCTCCAGTGACACCTGCTCCCAAAGTACTTGGGCAGGTATTGATTGGTCAGTTTTGAGTGAGGACATTATCAATGACTTTACCGTTAAATCTGGTCATTATTTGTATACAATAGTTCCACCAATCTGAGCTTTGTTATGTAAAAACTGCAACTGTAATGATCCATCCCATAGTCAACAAATTTCGACATATTAGAATTCTATTTGTAATGCCTTGACAAAAGCGGGTAATGATATATTTCATAGTAGTAAATCAAAAAGTTACAATCCCATACCGGGTTGGAATGATATGGTGAAAAAAGCCCACAAAACTGCTCGCCATGCTTATACGATGTGGAATTCTGCTGAAAAGCCACACTCTGGTCCGATTGCTGATTACATGCGTCGGACTAGATCGATATTTAAATATTCATTGAGAAACTGCAAGCGGGCTGAAGCCAGCAAACGTGCAGATGGTATGGCGAAAGCTCTTTTAGAAAATGACCATCGGAATTTTTGGGCCTCAGTTGCCCAAGTTAATCACAAAAAGACACCTTTAGCAACATGTGTAAACAACATAAAAGGTGAACAGAATATTGCAGATATGTGGGGTTCACATTTCAAAAATCTGATGAACTCTGTAAATAATCCAAAACATGACGCATTTGTACAAAACGCATTAATGTCTATCTCATATACAGCTGATATGTCAATTACAGTTGATGAAATTCGTCGCATTATTGATAACCTTATAATTGGGAAATCCCCTGGTTTAGATGGTCTTAGTGCTGAACACTTGTGTTACGCACACACCAAATTGATTGTCCATCTTAGTCTTTGCTTTTCGTCTATGATGGTTCATGGGTTTGCGCCTGAAAATCTGACAAAAGTTGTTATTATTCCGCTTGTTAAAGACAAAACCGCTGATCTGTCGCACAAAAATAATTACCGTCCAATCGCTTTGACAAGTGTGTTTTCAAAGGTTTTTGAACGGGCTCTTCTCGATAGGTGTGAAAACTATCTCACAACATCAGACAATCAGTTTGGTTTCAAGAAAAGGCATGTGTATTTTCCTTTTAAAGGAAACCATTACATATTATAAGCTTAATGGCAGCTCAGTGTTCGTTTGTTTTCTTGACGCTGAAAAGGCCTTTGACAGGGTGAATCATGGGACACTTTTGAAAAAATTAATCGACAGACATATTCCGCTTTACATTGTTCGTATACTACATTTTTGGTACGCATCTCAATGTTTTTGCATTCGCTGGGGGAAATCAATATCATCCTTCTTTACAGTTACAAATGGGGTCCGTCAAGGGGGAATCATGTCACCACTTCTCTTTAATGTTTATATTGATGATCTTAATCACTCTTTGACTAGTTGTGGTGTCGGCTGTGAAGTTGGAGGAGTTGTTTTAAATAACTTGTCATACGCTGATGACATGTGTCTGCTTGCACCTTCAATTAAAGGCTTAAGAAAACTTGTTAAAATTTGTGAGCTCTATGCCATAGATCATGATATTGTATACAATGTGCTAAAGACCAAGTGCATGTGCTTTACATCAGTCAACAAACTGAGTAATATTCCTTCGGTCATACTTAGAGGATACACGATAGACTTTGTCTCTAAATTTACTTACCTTGGCCATATTTTTACTTACGATCTTAAAGATGATGATGATATTGCCTCTCAACGAAGGGCATTGTGCGGTCGTTCAAATTTGCTCTTACGAAAATTTAGCAGGTGTAGCCCAGCTGTTAAATTGCGGCTCTTTAATGCTTTTTGCAATAATATTTATGGTGTACAATTATGGTGTAAATATAAGTCTTCCTCAATTCGTAGCATTCATGTTTGTCATAACAATGCACTTCGAAGGCTACTGAGCCTCCCACGAATGGCTAGTATTACAAATTCGTTTGTCACTCTTAGTATGAATAATTTCTCCGTTTTGAGGAGAAAAGCTGTTTATAGCTTTGCTTGTCGACTTCAGCATTGTGAAAACGAGCTTTTAAAAGTGTTATGTAAATCTGACATGTTTTATTCTGGTCTACAATGGCATTGGCAAAGTTTGCTCCACCGCTGAATTTTTATTGTTTGTTTTTTTTTTAATATTATATTTTAAGCTGTGTACGTCTTTCGCTTTGTGTATTGTTACTGTGTGCTTCTTTTCTGTACTCTTTTAACTATGGACGATTTTTTTAATAATTTGTCTGAAATAAAACCTCATAATAATAATAATAATTCCAATAGTATAAAAGTTTCACTGGCGAAAGCCTACATCAAGAAACCTATGGCGTGTAAAGTCGAATTAACATCCTGAAAGGCGTATAATGGTAGGAGGGCCATGAAACATATATAGTCTTTATTTGATGGGAACTTGTAAAGATCAAGACCCTATTCGACGTTTTTGTTTGTAGAGTGTTCCCAGTTGAAACGGTGAACTATGTATGCGTTTACTGATAATGGGTGGGTTTTTTAAAAAACGTGACTTGCTTTCCATTGTTGGTAAGTTTGAGGAGAGAAACCGCTCGACTCAGAGTTTCTCAAATAATATAGCTAAGAACCACCCTCATGTTAAAGCATAGACAGTTAAAAAAAACTAAGTAAACTGGATAACAACTTGAGATTTTCTCACCGTATATTGGCCATCCTAAATGCTCCGATTAGCATTTTATTAATCAAATCTTAGGCCGAACATAGACCCTCGAGAAAAACGTTTCTCGAGGGTCCATGGGCCGAATTACTCACTTGTAGGTTACTCGCCGCTACGATAGCGGAAGCGGGGAAGGTATACTGAAAAGTCTATATAAGCATACAAGAGACGATATGCAGAATAGTGTGGATGACCCTTGCTATAGGTTATGCAGGGTTCTGGTTTGTATCAAAATTTTCGTCAATGAAAAGATAATTGATTTGTCTCCCAACCTTTGAAATAATTGGAATTACGTCAGGCCCGCCTTTCCCTTTGCTAAACAATGTATACGTTTGGCGCATTCGTAAGTTTTGATGACTAGTTTCTGACCCATTGACATCGCGAGATACTGTCTGTTTTGGTGTTTTGTCGCGAGTGATTAACTTGAACGAAACTGCAGGTAGAGTTTTGCTGTTTTTGCTGTGATTAATCACAGAGGAGCTCTCGAATGAACTTGGTGATAGTAAGGTAACACTATCATAGGGTGCGATATCTTCCATGTCACATGAATTCCGTTACCGCCCGTGGTGAAACACTTTTTTCTTCAGAGGAAAGACAAAATGATTTGAAAGAGTAAAAGGAGAAGAAACTAAAGATATATAATATTTGATGTTTTTAAAAATCTACATATCAGTTTGTAGAATTTTTCTGCCCATAGCGGCAGTAAAATAACATATGTCTAATCTTCTCTTCTTTATTTTAATAGATAAACTGATGGCATTACCCTGTAAGGTTATTACATCGATTTCTCAATATGCCATGGCTTACGCTCAGATAACTACTAAAAGTCTAGCAATGTCGAATTCATGTACACACCAGTTTATACTTCATTCATTGTCATCTCAACAGATAATGTAATGCCAGAAATTTCGACATTTTAGTGACAATGCATCAGCAACAATACGCAAAATGATAGGCATCTAAACTGCATTATGAATTGAGATAATTTTAGATATCTATATACTCTTTCGTATGTATATGAATAAATAATTATAAATTATTTTAGATCTTTTATGGCCATAGAAGTCTACACATTAAGTGCCTTATAGACGTTCAAATGAAAAAATGTATAAATTATTCGAGATCCTTTATGTCCAGAAAAATCTATAAATTAAGAGCGTTATAGACGTTTAAAAATAAATATATCTTCTTAGTGCCTTTCTTGTAAAGAAAAAGAAAACGGCGATAACGGAATAGGATACCGAAGATCTCGCACCCCATGAGGGTGTTACCGCCGGCAGGGAGGGGAAAGGCTGCTCCTAGTCTAATGCCAAACCCCATCTCCAGGTCAAAGCCTGGTAGCCCCAGCACGAGACCTGTCAGGACGCGCCTGGGAAACGCCTGACTACCGCACAACTTCTAGCAACGTAACTCATCTGTATTAAAATCACCATGAGAATAGCTAAACTCTATCTTCAGTTTCTTTAGCATCAGGGACTAAACCGACGATAGTACGCCGAAGAAATTGTCTCCCGCGACATGTAACTTCTGTCTACGCATTGAAAGTAGACAGGAAGAACGCACAACGCATATGAAATATTCGTGGTCATGTAGAATCGGGAAGTTTGGGTCTCAATTTTCTTTTGCAACGTTTAACATTAACATTGGACCTTTGCATAAATCTGCATGGCCAATTAGTCCCAGATTTAGCTAAGACACTTACACACTGCATAGCTGACACCGAATTAATTAACACCTTCAACGGACAATTTCAAATGTGTCAGTGTAGTGCACAGTGCACTAATTCTGTACGTTTTTCTTTTCACAGATCACGACATCAAAGGAAAGTAAATATTCTATAACAAGACCACGTGCAGTCACCTCTCCATTTGCATTGTAGCGCAAAATGATACCATCAGTGGTCATGGTTTTATTTTTAATCTACGAAATAGATAAATAATTTGAAAAGCATTTTATTTCTTTCGTAAAATGCACTGTAAACAATTAAAGGAAGACTCTTTTCGACCTTCGTTACTGGAATGAGAGGACGACGTGTAATATGCTGATGAGTAACACAGCAACGATGGAAGTTTACGTGTTTGTCGATGAGAATGAAGGCAGAAAATAAAGCGATGACAGTTTGGCGGGAAAAAGATTCGTAAATTCCATTAGCATAGGATTGGTGTATAGTGCATAATTTGTTTTTTTTTCTTTTCGTTGAAATAATACAATTACTTCTATTCCAAAATGGTTTATGTCAGGGTTACACTTCGCCTTTGGATAATATCATTGCTTACATGGGTTCTATATGCAGGATTGACACTTTGCATTTGCTTGAATTCAAGATGTACTTCTTTCTAAGAGAAGAAAAGTAATTACAACATATTTAAAAAGTTATACTCAGTGAACTTGAAAGGTTGATGACCCTGAATGACCCGAGGTCAATCCAAATTGCAGACATTGGTTTTGTTGTTTTAATTTCTTAGACTTTCTAAACCTTTTCCACTATCCTTATAACCTTTGTGGATATTAGTCCACCGTTACGCGGAGTGCTTGGTTCACCCAAGAAGCTAGTTATAAGCACACTCTGACGACATGCAAAAAAAGTGTAGATGACCCTTGCTATATTTATGCAGGCTTCTGATCTGTATCAAAGTTTTCGTAAATAAAAAGATAATTGAAGTGTTTCTGAAATGATTAAAATGATGTCGGGTCCACCTTTCGTTATAATGTGAAACCGTACAGGTTTGCAGTCGTAAGTTTGATGATCCGGGGTAAATAAAGGTCACCAACCTTTTTGGACTCATTTGGTTTCGTAAGACTATACTAGTAATATTTTGATCAGAAATCTCTAATAATTGATAATATAAATGGGTAAATATCTTTAAGTCATGTGGTACCCAACTCTGTGAAAAACTCAAGGCTTACGACCTTTCCAAAACATCCCCGCCAGCGGACGAAAGGTAATATGACCTCGATATGCGCAATTTAAGGTAGCAGCTTCATTGTCATTTTTATCACAAATAGGACCTTTTCTGAGCTGAAAATTACTTGATACTGACAACGATCACAATGCGAAATAAAAGTGGTGATGCCAGAGACCGACAGCCGACCTTTTTGCCTCGTTTAATCTCAAAGGTCAAACATGTTCAAGTTGGAAAAATCATGACTTGCTTTCAACGATAGTGAGTCTGATGAGAGAAACCGCCTCACCTCAGAGGTTTCTGCAAATAATACTGGTCTAATATACAAGAAGCACCCTCATGTTAAAGCCCCAACTCCCGTATAAAAGCGCGAGAACCTACGAGAGTGGTCATAATGGTGGGATATTCAAACGTACTCGGTACGCTCTGGACGTCGTCAATAAAAACCGTTAATTTAGAAATCTACCGATTAATTTTTTTCTTGGAAATTGAGGGATATGTGTATAAGTATTTGGAGCACAATATACTTCGTTTCTGACGAAATTAAATTTAAAATGACGTCTGGAATCAGAAAAGGATAAAATATTTGCCGGTAATATCACCGGTATAACGTTCGATGTTCAGTTTGAATCTGCATGATTGACATGATATGCAAATTGCAAATGAGTCATGAGCGATACGTTGTTTACTTTTTCCGTACGTAGCGTTGATTGTTCAACGCGGAAAAAACACCAAATACTCGGAGCGTACCGAAAGATACAAACGCACGTGCACACACACTGTGTATAATAAATGCATGCAAACACATTTGATTAGTAGTTCTCTTTTTGAAAATTTGTTGGTCCTGAAAAGGACCGTTTTCATTTATGTTGGCCTACCTGAGCCGTACATTTTACAGACAGGAAGCCTATACTGTCATTTACGCCCGACATAAAGTACGTCTGGTATGTTCGGGTTGAGACCACGGACAAGTACCAGCACAATTCTAGCATGATCTCTCACTTTGTCTACACTGTCTGTATATCTTCTGTCTTCTTTTCAAATTTCAAGTTTTAACCTCGAGTCAACGTACTGTTGTAACTTGTAAGCGCAATCATCACAATGCGATATGCGTTACTATCGCTTACGCTTAGCTGTTTCCAAAAGTGATATACATTTTCTTTCCCGATCTAAAGCCGTGCATGCCTATGTGACACAAAACAAGTAGCCTCCAGAATCCAATATGCTGACAAAACCGGGATTTTTTTGACGCCTGCTATCGCCTTCGGCATATTCGGTCGTCACTGCTGGGTCACTTATGCTGATCAGACCCCATAAGTATCCGCTGACCTCCCTCCGAGCTCAGACATTATCTCCGTTCTGTGGCGGAGCAGGTCGTATAATTTGCATAGTTCATTGCGCATGCTAAGTAGACATCGCCAATATAACCTACAAGATTTTTTCGCTTTACCTTGTATGTAAAAGAACCTTATTCTTGGGTACCAGTCAACTCGCACTTTTTCCAACCCGCCCATAATCAACTCGCCCGATGCCAACTCGCCCGATACCAACTCGCCCGATATTATTTTGCAATTTTATGATTAACTGCACTCTAAAGTTATGTGTTCAGTTATTGAACACATATTAGAACGCTTAACTGTAACACTTTTTGAACGCAGTTTAAGTGTTCAGTAAGAAAACTAGAATGCATGTGTTCAGGTTTAGAACATATAGTGTCTTTATTTTTGAACGCATTTCATATGTTCAAAATTACATGAAATAGAACACTGTTTACGCATCAGAACACTGTAACACTTTTTGAACACAATGTAAGTGTGCAGAGTAAGTAAATAGAATACATGTGTTCTGGAAAGCACTGAGACCACCATGTGTCCACCTAATAATGTACACATAGAAATGTTGTGACTGACAAATATTGTAATGTGGCAAAATGGCATGTTAACTGGCCTGAAATGCATTTGAAATGTAACAACAGACTATAACGTTTGGGTTACAGTTATATTAGAAAAATGTTGCATGGTCAATGCTGAGCATTACCGAACACTATTTGTGATTTACAAAATTTGTGTTTGGACTAACGAATATGGCCCGAAAATTTGCAACTGTCTAGTAGTATAAACACAAAACGAGATAATTATTAAAATTAGACCGTAAGTGACTCACAATATTGCGAGAGAGGGTACTCTACGGCAAAAATACACTTCTGAGGTGTGCCATGTGCTTATCGCCGGGCCACAGTTCACACTTGGTGCCTATTCAATGCCATTTTGCCACGATATACAATACTTACCGTAGCAGTCAAACTCTCTGTGTAAACAGCTATCACACCGTCACAAAATACTGGCAGAACTCAATCGCTAAAATCATAGAACGTGAAAATACCGCCAGCAACAAAATGCGTCGTCTGCAGCAGCGGCGCGGCTTGCATCTAATGTACGCATGTTCAGAGGGGCCCTCGCGTGACCCGAGGAAGCCCGATTATCCATGACGTCATACTTGGGACACCCAGGAACACAAGTGTTCATTTAGTTGGTAACACTAGTGTTCTCTATTTGGCGTTCTGTTAGAATACGAATATTCACAAATTGAACACCAGTGTTCCGGAAGATTTTTGTCTTCACGATTTTATCGAAATAAAGAGTTTAAAGACATTTACCTCCTTTACATTATAAGCAATTAATAAACTTGAAAACATTTTCGGAACTACCAACATGTGCCTTTGATTTCAAAAAGTGTTCACTGACTCGAATTCACATATATACGAGTCAAACAAAATATTTTGTTCGTTTTTTGTTTCAGAGGAGTTTACTGGAGCAGAAACAAATTAAAGATATCGTGATGTGTGTCTCTCACTAAAAATAATATTGTCTGGATAAAAAACACGACAAACACTGTTGTCAGTTGGTGTTAGAATGGCAGCGGTCTATGGCTGACCACATCCATTCTATTTCTGAACACAAATGTTCAATACTTGAACACACATAACACTTAACTGAACGCATCCGACGCGTCATAAGCGTCCAAACGTTTAGAGTGTGGTACGCTAGCTCTGCATGGCAGGGCTGTGTGTTTACCGGCGTTATGCGGAGGCCGTGTAACGCGGAAAACACACAGCCCTGCCATGCAGAGCTACTGGTACGCTTGCTGCGAATCCGTAGCCTTTGCCACTCGGGTAGCTTGGTCATTGGAGTGGAAGAACATGTCAAGGAGTGGCAGGGCTCGTTTTCGCAGCAACTGGTACGCATAAAACGTTATAGGCCTATTTCTAACATAGAGAACCACAGGTGCTGCTTGAAATATGTGCCAACACGGAAAACTTTTTATTTGCGAACTTCACGTTTTGCAAATCTCTTGAAAGAATAAATTTCGTTCGGCTTCTTTACGTATAGGGATAGTTACTGCGTACTGGCTCACTTCTTTAGGAACAGCAGGACCGTCTTTCACGAGTTACTGGCCTGGCATGACATGAAAATAGCTGGCCTTGGGCCATCGGGTTAGCTTACATGGAATCTACGCACAACACCCTATCTCAAAACAACGGGCGAGTTGGTATCGGGCGAGTTTGAATCGGGCGAGTTGGTTCTGGGCGAGTTGGAAAAAGTGCGAGTTGACTGTAATTCTGTTTTACTTTACCAACCCTTTAGGAAGCTGAAGGAAAACACCCTGTCGCCAAATAGAAAACTTTCCCCTGAAAGGAATTTATTTATTTTCCTACAACCAAATACCTAATCAGTGATATTTGAAAAGTTGTACGTTACGGTCAAAAAGCAGAGAGAAAATTCTTCTGTACTGATTTCCTGTATTATTATTATTATTATTATTATTATTATTATTATTATTATTATTATTATTATTATTTTTATTATTTTGTGGTTTCCAAAGCTTACATAAAACGAAAAAGACTAACATTTTGACAGGACAGGAAACGCCAGCTGAAAGCCATATTAGAGGTGTTGCTAAACACATATTTTCCGCTGCAAAAAGTTTTAATATTTTATTAAAGCTCGGCAGACAGACATTTTATGAAGTTCACAAGCTTAATTTTCAATTTTGATTAGAGGGTCAAAATTATCTCCATGGCAATTAAGCAAATGTTTACAACGAAAACATCACGAGATTTCTAAAAGTTAACAGAATTTGCGAATAGAGATCACTTTCGCAATTTCCGAAGTTATTTTGTGAACACTTGTCAAGGAAGTGTTCGAAGATTAAAGAAAACTCCTCCACGGCTTTCATTTCATTCTCTCCATTGTACAACATACATTGTGACGCAAATAGATACCAACTTTCCGATGCTGCTCGTCGAATTATGAGATGAAAAAGTTGACACAAGAATACCTTGAAAAGATTACAGTAGCGTGTAGTTGTGACACGAAAATAGTTTGCAGCAATCTGTACTATCTGACCGCACCAGCTATGCGTGTAACAAAATTATTTAATTATCTCAGAACTGAGTAACCTGCATTATAGCGTTAAACTCCTATTTGTTAAGAAACGACGAAATCATCTCTATTCCAAGCATTCTTCAATATGCTCACGGCCATCTAATGTCTTCAGTTTCACTTTGCTGCAATCTGCAATATCTGACAATCTATGACTCGGCTCCGAGTAACCTTCACTAACGTTCAAACTCCGTCTAGGCTAAAAAAAATTACCAATCCGTCTCAGTCTGCAGCATCCTCCAATACACTCAGGACTCTATGAAAGTCCACACGTAAGAAAAGTCAATCACTTTGCAGCTATCTGCAATATCCAACATGTTAAGTGTAGGTGCAAAAATTATTTAAGTCTCAGCTCGGAGCAAACTGCACTGACGTTAAACTCCGTCAAGGCTTAGAAATTATGATCTATCTCAGGCCGTAGCATTCTCCATACACTTAGGACTCTATCAAAGTCCACAGATATGAAAAGTCAATCACTTTGCTGCCCTCTGTGCAATATCTGACAAGCTATGTATAGTACAAAATGAAATAATGTCTCAGCTCAGAGCAAACTGCACCAAGGTTAAAACTCCGACAATGAAAACAAATTTCAAATCTATCGCAGTCTGTTGCATCTACAATAAACTCAAAACTGTATCTACAGTCCATACATACAAAAAGTCAATAGTTTGAAGCCATCGCAATATCTGACACGCTATGTATAGTACAGAAATTATAAAAGGTCTCAGCTCGGAGCCGCAAACTGCACCAAGGTAACAATTCCGACCATGTAAAGAAATTTCAAATCTACGTCAGTCCGTTACATCCACAATAAACTCAGAACTCTATCTACAGTCCATGGATACAAAAAGTAGTTTGCAGCAATCTGCAATATGCAATACGCAGTGTGTATGGAGAAACGGTCAAAATGTCTCAGCTCGAAGCAATTTGCAGTAACGTTAAAACTCCGTCCAGTCTACGATATTACAATTCGATCTCAGTCTGTAGCATTTTCCAATACACTCAGGACTCTATCAAAGTCCACAGATACGAAAAGTCATTCACTTTGCACCAATCTGCAATATCCGACACACTATGTATAGGTACAAAAATTAGTAAAGTCTCAGCTCGGAGCAAACTTCACTATTGTTAATACTGTCCAGATTAGGAAATTCCTAAATATCTCGGTCCGAGCATTCTCTAATAAACTAAGGAATCTATTTAATGGGCACCGTTAGAAAAATCTTTCACTTTGCAGCAATCTGCAATATCCGACACACTATGTATAGGTACAAAAATTAGTAAAGTCTCAGCTCGGAGCAAACTGCACTGACGTTAAACTCCGTCAAGGCCGAGAAATTACTGATCTATCTCAGTTCGTAGCATTCTCCAGATACACTCAGGACTCTATCAAAGTCCACAGATATGAAAAGTCAATCACTTTGCAGCAATCTGTAATATATGTGTAGTACAAAAATTATCAAATGTCTCAGCTCGGAGCAAACTGCACTGACACTAAAATTCCGTCAAGGCTGAGAAATCACTATGTATCTCAGTCCGTAGCATTCTCCAATAACTCAGGACTCTGTCAAAGTCCACGGATACGAAAAGTCATTCACTTTGCAGCCAACTGCAATACCCAACACGCAAAGTGTAGGTACGAAAGTCTCAGCTCGGAGCAAACTGCACTGACGTTAAACTCCGTCAAGGCCGAGAAATTACGGATCTATCTCAGTTCGTAGCATTCTCCAGATACACTCAGGACTCTATCAAAGTCCACAGATATGAAAAGTCAATCACTTTGCAGCAATCTGTAATATATGTGTAGTACAAAAATTATCAAATGTCTCAGCTCGGAGCAAACTGCACTGACACTAAAATTCCGTCAAGGCTGAGAAATCACTATGTATCTCATTCCGTAGCATTCTCCAATAACTCAGGACTCTGTCAAAGTCCACGGATACGAAAAGTCATTCACTTTGCAGCCAACTGCAATACCCAACACGCAAAGTGTAGGTACGAAAGTCTCAGCTCGGAGCAAACTGCACTGACGTTAAAACTCCGTCCAGGCAAGGACATGACTAATCTATCTCATTTCGTAGCATTCTCCAATAAACTCAAGACTCTATCAAAGTCCACAGTATGAAAAGTCAATCACTTTGCAGCCATCTGCAATATCCGACACACCATGTATAGTACAAAATTATCAATTGTCTCAGCTCGGAGCAAACTGCACTAAGGTAAAAACTCTGACAATGTTAACAAATTTCAAATCTATTTCAGTCCTTTGCATACACAATAAACTCAAAACTCTATCTACAGTCCATGGATACGTAAAGTCAATAGTTTGCAGCAATCTGTAATATGCAATACGCAATGTGTACGAGGAAACGGTCAGAATGTCTCAGCACGGAGCAAATTGCAGACTACGAAATTGCCATTCTATCTCAGTCTGCAGCATCCTCCAATACACTCAGGACTCTATCAAAATCCACAGATACGAAAAGTCATTCACTTTGCAGCCATCTGCAATATCCGACACATTATGTGTAGGTACAAAATTATCAAAGTCTCAGCTCGGAGCAAACTGCGCTAACATTAAAACTCTGTCCGGGTTAGGAAATTACTAATCTATTCCAGTCCGCAGCATTCTCTAATAAACTCAGGACTCTATTATATGTCCACCGTTACGAAAAATCTTTCACTTTGCAGCAATCTGCAATATCCGACACACTATGTATAGGTACAAAAAATATTAAAGTCTCAGCTCGGAGCAAAATGCACTTACGTTAAAACTCTGTCCAGGCTAAGAAATGACCAATCTATCTCAGTCCGTTGCATCTACAATAAATTCAGGACTCTATCGAAAGTCCACAGATACGAAAAGTCAATTGTTTGCAGCAATCTGCAACATGCAATACGCAGTGTGTATGAGGAACGGTCAAAATGTCTCAGCTCGGAGCAAAATTGCAGTAACGTTAAAACTCCGTACAGGCTACGAAATTACCATTCTATCTCGGTCTGCAACATCATTTAATAAACTCCGGACTCTATGAAATTCAACGGATACGAAAAGTCATTCACTTTGCAGCAATCTGCAATATCCGACACGCTATGAATAGTACAGAAACAATAAATTCAGGACAATCTAAAGTCAACGGATACGAAAAGTCAATTATTTGCAGTAATCTGCAACATGCAATACGCTATGCATATTACGAAACGGTCAAAATGTCTCATCTCCGAACAAACTGCACTAACGTTAAAACTCCATCCATGTTAAGAAATTACTAATCTATCTCCGAGTCAGTAAGTAGCACCATCCAATATGCTCGGCACCCTATCTATAGTCAACATTTAAGAAAAATGCTAAGTTTCCAACAACTGCAAAATCCAATACACTGTATAGGCCTAGGACGAGTTAAAATGTCTCAGCTCCGAGTCGGAGCAAACTGCAGATAAAACTACGTCCAGGCTTCGAAATTTAAAATCTACCTCAGTCCGTTATATCCTCCAATAAGCTCACATCTCTCTCTACAGGCCAGTGATACCAAAAGTCAACCATTATTGCAGCAATGTGCAAGATCCAATACGCTGTATATATGACGAAACGGTTATAATGTCTCAGCTCGGAGCATACTGCACTAACGTTAAAACTGTTAAAACTCCATCCAGGCCAAAAAAAAAATTGACAAATCACTCAATGCACGTTCGGTTGCATCAACAATAATCTCAGAACTATATCTAAAGTCCATGCTTACGAAAAATTTAATCACTTTGCCACAATATCCGACATGCTATGTGTAATACATAAATTATCAAAATGTCTCAGCTCGGAGCAAACTGCACTAGTGTAAAACTCCGTCCATGTCAAGAAATTACCAATCAATCTCAGTCCGTCGCATCCTCCAATATGCTCGAGTCGCCGTCTATAATCAACATTTAAGAAAAAACGCCGAGTTCCCAACAAACATAATATCCAATACGCTGTGAATATGACGAAACTTTTAAAATGTCTCAGCTCGGAGCAAACTGCATTCAGTAACGTTAAAATATTCCATGATAAGACAATTCAAATCTATTTCAGTTCGTAGCATCCTCCATTTTGCTCGACACTCTATCTATAGTCAATATTTTAAAGAAAAAACGCTAAGTTTCTAACAAACTGCAATATCCGATACGCTGTGTAGGCCTATATGACAAGACTTTTAAAATGTCTCAAATCGGAGCAAAATGCAGATGAAAACTACATCCAGGCTTCGAAATTTAAAATCTATCTCAGTTCGTTGTATCCTCCTACAAGCTCATAACTCTATCTTAAGGCCATGGATACGAAAAGTCAATCATTGGCAGCAATGTGCGCGTCCTATACGCTGTGTATATGACGAAACGGTTATAATGTCTCAGCTCAGAGCATACTGCACTAACGTTAAAACTCCGTCCACGCCAAAAAATGACCTATCACTCACGTTTGGTTGCATCCACAATAATCTCAGGACTATATCTTGGCCCAAATTTACAGAGCAACTCACAATCTAACCCCTAATTGTGTAGCCAGTATGTTCAATAATAATATCCCTTCCAGATCACTTCGTTCTTCCAATCAGAACCTCCTTAAAGTTCCCAAAGCACGTACACTTCTTTATCAAAACACTTTGTCTGTTTTTCGGGTGTGGATGAATATAACAATCTCCCCAAATCAATCATAGCTTTAAGAAATCTTGTAACAACTTTCTGTATTCTATTTACTTGTCTAATATGGAAGACCGGTCACGACATGCGACATGCGAGTTTTTTTTAAAACTGCGACCTGGGAGTTCTTAAACTGCGACATGCGAGTTCTTAAACTGCGACATACAAGTTGCAAAACTAATATGGCGTTTGCATACATGTCATTTCGTTCTCCTCCTAACGATGGATTACACAGTACTAGAGATTTCCCACAATACATCACGATTTGTACCAACGTAGATTCCCCTGTGAAGTCTACCATGTCTCCCATGTGTAGACAAATTCCTGGACCACTTGTAAAAATTCTGAGAACGTACTTTTAAAACACCTTTCTTCTCAATTCCATTTTAAAGGATTAAGAAAATTGTGCTTGATTGAGAGAAGAGAAAGGATTTTTGTAAATTTTCCACTGATCGTGTCCTCAGCCATACAGAATAAAGTGATGGAAAGTAGGGAGACTAGTTGCACCTGTTTTATGAAACAAAAGGATATTGATTTTTTCCAAATAGAAAAGACAAAAGAAATTTACATGCTAACTATTTTCAGAGAATGACCCCTTCAGTTGGTAATAACTTGCTTCCCAAAACTGTGACATTTGTAGTACCTGAAGAATGTGACTTTTATGGTTATTTAATGGTTTCTTTGAAATTTATACTACAATATTTCAACGTACTTTTAATAAATATAATTAATCAATTATCGTGAGACTTCACATTATTGCTTTTATACAGAACTGAAAAAGTTATAAGAAAACTAACGTCGTTGGTACAAATCGAACAGCATTGTGGGTAATTTATTGTACTGTGGATTACAGAGGTAGAGACGAGCTTATTTCTGCATACTTCTAATACACCGTGGGAGAAATAGCGGCCACGTTAGGACTCAGACATAGTATGGAAGACCGGTCACGACCTGCGACATACGACCTGCGTCTTTAAACTGTGATCTGCGACCTAACCCTACCCTAACCCTACCCTAACCCTAACCCTAACCCCTAACGCTAACTAACCCTAAGTTATGCCGTTACAATTTTTCCATCCCTTTGCCTAACCTCCAGGGTTGAGAGCGAAGTAAGGCTTTTTACCAGAGAAAACCTAACCTCTAACCCTAACCTAACCCCTACCCTAACCCTAACCCGAACCCCTAAACCCAAACCCTAACCGCAGATCGCAGTTTTAAAAAGTCGCATGTCGCATGTCGTGACCGGTCTTCCATAGTCTGATGCTTCTTCGTAGTTTTTTTGATATTTGTACTTCTGTGTTTTTCGTGTTTTCAAGTTGGTGCTGTAATATGATTTTCTTTTGTCTATTCGACCTCAATGAAAAGAGGTGTTTCATCTATGGAGTTATCGAGTTTAAATAAAGATTAATGATATTAATAATATCTAAAGTCCATGCTTACGAAAAATGTCATTACTTTGCCGGAATATCCGACACGCTATGTGTCTTAATTATCAAAATGTCTCAGCTAACTGCAGTAGATTAAAATTCCGTCCACGTCTTAGATTAGTCCGTAGTATCGTCCAATGTGCTCGAGTCTCCATCTATAGTCAACATTTAAGAAAAAAAAAACGCCGAGTTTCCAACAAAATGCAATATCCAACACGATGTGCATATGACGAAACTTTTAAAATGTCCCAGCTCGAAGCAAACAGCACTACCGTTAAAACTGTCACGATAAGAAATTTCAAATCTATCTCAGTCCGTAGCGTCCTCTATCGGGTGTTGCCAATGACTGGCGACGAGATGGCTTCTGACTTTTTGTAGCCTGTTTGGCCGGAAATCGTAGGCCGGGCAGATTGGACAGTGAATAACATTTATTTGTGTTAGTACAAGAGTCGCCACACAGTTTTAATTGGCTTGTCATATTGCCAAGACTGCGTCTTATATAGATCGTCATATTGCTAATGTCTACCTTGCATGCGCAATGAACTATGCAAATTTTTGACCTGCTCCGCCACAGGACGGAGATAATGTCTGAGCTCGGAGGGAGGTCAGCGGACCCTTCTCGATCAGACGTCGAGTACGTTGACAAACGTCGCCGCGGCAGCTGAGGTCACGTACCCAATCAGTCTCATAAGTTGCACTCAAATGTCCGCGCTCGATCCCCATCACAGCTAGCTCCAATTCATTCCTGGCAAAGAAAATTCCCGAGGCTACCTCTAGTGCTCATCAGTGACCGCTATCTTCATAAAGCCAGCTGACATAGTGTGATTAGCAGTCTGACTCTGACTACCACGCGTTTGTAATGAACTAGTATCGCGACTGAGCATGTGAGTGGAGAGTGTAGAAGTGCAAGTGCACTCGATTTTGGCGGGATCGTTCAAAGTAGCGAAATACTAGAACTCACCATTTTATAAGGAGGGATGGACGTTGAAATGAATACTCCGAGAGATCATGCGATCACTTTATTCTGGTTTTATTTTAGGTGATTAAATATTAACAAGTTTGATTTCTAAAATAAGGTATTTTTCAGAAGCTTTTTGAAATAATCATAAGACAACAAATCGACACCACATTTCATTTCGGTCACCATAAAACGTGTAATCGAAGCCGGGGGAATAGTCGTCGGTACCCTCCCATCCGCGACAGCGCCGAGTTCATGAGACAACAAAATTTTGAAAAGGAAACTACAACTACCATCCAAGAACTGTGGAAAACTACGTTTTATAATGGAGACACAGCCCTGCCTCGCTAAACTAAGGTCGAATAAGGAAAGGATTGTTTGTAAGACAAAAGCTCTACAAAATTTGGTAGACGACTCGGCCGTTGAGCATTGTGGTAAATGTCCAACGTCGTCCATTGAAATAACCACACTCGATAAATTTGGACATCTAGTAGGCGAATTTGCTGTTCTTTTAGAACTGTTTTGATTTTTTCCCGTTCTTTCCTGAAATGCGGCATTTCTAGGACGGCGTTTGGACAAAACGGTGCTTCATTATCAAGGCTCTGCAATCAAGACTCCCTGCAAGAGTAATGTACACTATGACGAGCCGAGGAAAACTCCGATAATAGATCCCGTGGCAGAAAAACTACTCGTTGGATTTCTGCATCGTTTACCCGTATACAAAGATGCGGATAGCTATTGCCACTGTCTTGATACGCATTACGTTGAATCATTCAAAAACGCGCAGAATATAATGACAAACGCTTCGTTTTCGGACGAGAAACGTATACCATGACGCATGAGATCTAAGGAGTGTCGATCGATCGCCTGGCAACGTCATCACGGTTTTACAAATCCGAGGCGACGCCGCGCCGAACCTCTGCTCCATTTTGTCCTGTTTCAAAATGACCTACATTCACACGTCCTACACACATGTACCCCATGCTCTGATTGGTTAATCCGCTTCTCCAAGGTCCACTTTCGGAGTAGTCATTGGAGGGACCTCATGTGTTAGGTCTCATTATTATGTATTATTCAATTTACAGCTTCTGATTGGTTAATGTGTAGTTCCGGTCCTCCAGTGTTCACTGCCTCAATATGCAATGTCCCATGTACTTTGGATGATGCCTGCACTTGGTCGCAGCTCGATCCCAGTATGTGAAGAAAGGTACTCATGCCGAGTATTTGTCAAAATATCTAGTTAGATTTGACCTTGTTCGAGAGTTCCTTCACTATTCACGGCATTTTATGTGATACTGTGAATTATACATGAATTAAATATTGTCAGGAGAAATTTTGTCCTTTTCCTTGCAGGAGTTGGTTGAAATGAGCTACTGACGCCTGAAACTGTTACGTAATTTTTGTTACGTAATGCCTTGAAGCTCTATTGTTTCCTCTCGTCATTCACAGGCCTCACTGTTGTCGATGCGGCCAATGCCCCCGTCAAATCAAAATGAAAATGAAAAGCGTGTACTTTGTACGTAACCAACAATTGGAAAACAAAGAGCCAACATGCCTGTAATGCTATATTTGGTTCAAGTCGATGAATTAAAAAAATAAAATCATTTATAATAGTTTCTCTTGTGTCTGTCCAATTTCGTACAAAACTATTCGGAATTTGGTAGCCCAGGCCATGTTTTTCCCAGCGATTGAATGCGCTACATTTGAGTCTGCGCAGTATAGTGAGTTAGTTTCTGCCGGATTCCGGGTGAAGCTCCCCTGGATAGCGTTCACCCGACTCATCGCGTCCACTCCACTCACGCGCGCGTTTCACACGAAAGCAAAATACATATCGTTGAATTCACTCCTCTCAAACATTAACAAATCGCAGACTTGAACCGAGTCTACTTAATGCATAAAGGGACAGAGATAAGTAAAACATGGATATTTAACGTATGAAGGTTTGTCGGGCATTTTTCGTTGTAACTTTCGGCCGATCCGTGAACATCACGAATAACGTATTACTTCAGCGGTAGCCAGGAAGCACGTGGGACATTGCATAATGAGGCAGTGAACACTGGAGGACCGGACCTACACATTAACCAATCAGGGAGCTGTAAAGTGAATAATACATAGTAATGAGACCTAACGCATGAGGTCCCACCAATCAGCGTAACGCAAATGGACCTTAAATTACCAGATGAACCAATCACTGATGTTGGTACATATGTCATGGACCTGACTTATGAAACAGGACTAGTGAGACTTCGAAAAGTCTATGTTCAGACAAACCTATGGGGGAAATGAGTGGATGTATCGTATGGAGAAAGTAAACCGTAAAATTGGGTGAAATAGTATACGTAAAGTCACCGTGCAGTCAATGTTTACAGTATGTGGCTGCACGTTCTATTTTGGAGGTGTTCAACCAGCTGTTTTAATTTGCTACTTTTTGTTCACAAAGATACCATATTAGTTATGTTTTGCTCCGCCCATTTTTATCGATTTTCTCGGTAGCGCCCTACCGAGAGTTACCGGTTTTAAGTATAGCCAGTAAAAACCAGATATGAACTGAATTGCCTCGCGTGCACATTTTGTAAAGTACTTCTTGGGGTATTGGCTTTTATGACATTACATTGTTTTTATTCCCGAAATTAATCCAATCTATCTAAATTTGACATTATCCCCACTGTATTACGCAATGAAAAAAAAGAAAAGAAACCATTTGAAAAATTATGATCCAACAATATCTGTCGATGCAAGTGCAAATGGCTGAGCAGGCTCTTAACTGGCAGAGGTCGCGTTTGCGTATAAATTCTGCATATTTCACATATAATTGCCATGTAGAACGAGTTGACCTACTTCACAGTATCTCAATGCGCCCAAAAACGATACAATCATCTGTGCCGCGCCGTGTAGCAGCAAAATGAGTTCGTGACCTTGACGCGTTTCAAAAAATAAATACCCATGGGAACCTGCTCACCACGCCACGCAACTCATGTACAGCTGACTATGGTGCACTTGTCAGGCGATGGTCGATGATTCTGGTTATTGCCTATATTGTCAAGTTCAATGCCTAATTTACGGAAACACGAACTCTGTCTAGTGTATTCGAAGCTCTGCGTACAGGTTGTGCACACGGCCTCTACCACGTGCTGTCCTGTGGACAGTGTGGTACAAGCCGTCGGCCTACCACCGTACCGCCGGGAAACGCAGACCTATTGTACGCAGGAGCATGGCAGGAGCTAGCCTACTGCTCCTGATTTAACATCAATGCCAACATGGAAATCTCATGAAAAATTTGTCATTGTTGGTTCTGTAGCTAATACAATCTTGAAAAGCAACTTAAAAGACACAGACTGTCAATACGTCGCCATAATATTATGCTGATCTCAGCGGAACCATGCCGGAATATAATTCGCTGACACACACACAAGATTGAAAAGTGTCACTCTACATCTCATTCTCAGAGAAAAATGCATTGATCAAATATTATGACGCTAACCTTCGATAATCTAGCTTTTGGTTCGCTATGTCCAGAGTAACCCACACGATTCTTAAAGTCAAACGTCGACACGACGACATCAACAGTCAAAACTCAAGATTAGCGATCAGCGCGGCCGAGTGACTGAATTCAGAAATCACTTTGTGTAAAATGTTTTAGTATAGCGCCCTCAAACATACTTATTTAGCCTCCGATAGACTTATACAGGCCACCGATTTTTGGTTCCGATTGATCTGGGGAAAATATTGAGTCGATGCCCCGATTTTTTTCAAAGCTAAATGTCTTCTAGAAAGAATGTAATACTTCACTCATTTTTTCATTGGATTAAAGTTTACCTACGTGTAAAGGGTTCCCATCCAAACAGTTACTTACTGGGCGGTTGTATGTTGAAAAAGGTCAATTAAACGTTGAATAAGCGATAAAATCTGCAATGCAAGTTTATACATTTGAATTTCAGGAGGAAAAAATACGGAAAATTTGGCCCATTTGGGAACTGTGCGCCTCCGGCGGACTTTTTTTGTTAGGGATGACCAAGAACGCCCTCACGCGCCAAGTACTCGACTCAGCTTCTGTGAGAGGGACGACATTTTCTGGCGCTAACTCCTCCACTATCCATTGCAGAAATACTGATACGAGGCGGTCTCTACTGATACTAGGCGGTCTCTTTCCTAAGACTCAATATCAATGGACCAGACCATGATTTTTCCAACTCAAAAATATTTTACGTTCGAGCTTAAAATAGGCAAACAGCGCCGCTGTTTGGTCTCCGGCAGCACTAAATTTCTTTCGCAATATCTTCGTCAAAGGCAAGTTATTTTCAGCTTAGAAATGGTGCTATTTGTGATATAAATGTCAATAAAGCTGCTACGCTTAAAGTAAGTAAGTTGTATATATATATATATATATTATATATATTATATATATATATATATATATATATATATATATATTAGCAGTATATATAATATATATATTTAGTAACAGTAGCATTATCGTTTAAGACATCAATGTCGGTTTGTTGTCAATTCAGTACCGTCTAGGTCTATTTTGTACACACGCTAAGCTTTTTTCCCTCGTAAAATTGTCCCAAAGGTCTACTCTTCCTTTTAATTTCCTATTATTTCCCTTCTACGACCGTGAGAAATGTTTTGTTTCTGCCCACAGGGAATGTCAAATGACAAAATAAATATCTTCTGCAGTAAATGGGGTATAAAAGCTTGTCTGATGCGTGGTGATAGTATATAAATTATCGGTCAATTCTTTAAACGAGTTTGTAACGTCGTTCCTAGGCTGCGCCATCTTTTCATCAATAATCTACGTCTCCAGACGTTAGAGTGCATTGTGGGTGAAATTTGTCATAACTTGGCTTTGAAAATACTGGCCCATTTTGCACCTTTGACACTGTTCATTACCGTGGGAGATCAAGCTGTCCTTCACTTGATTCTTTAATGAAAATACTGTAATCTTTCTTTCTGTTTTCATGAAATTAGCCTTTAACTTTCCTTCAATATCCTTTAGTTTCATCTGACCCAAATGTTTTACTTTCGTTCGTGTTTTCAGATTCTGACACTTGAAAAAAGCTTTTAGCCTCAGCTTAAATTGTGAAACGTTTGTTTGAAAATAATTTTCTGCTCCGATAGAAGTGATGAGTGAGGGGATGGGAGGCCGTTGACATTGTCCGAGGGAGTAGACCCAAAGATACAGCAGTGAGCGGGCACTATGCGACCTAGGATGTGGCCCTGCGTCAATAACCCTTAACAGAAATATGACATTCATGTACTAAGCATTTTATTTGTACATCTAGGAGTGGAATAGTGTTAAGGTGGTGGTGTTTGATAGCAAATTTGAAGCGTGTACACAGATTCAAGATTTCACACAGATATCAAGAAGAATGATAGGCTGATTGTTCTTCGTTCATTTGATCCATTCAGCATCGGTGTCACTAGTTTTTAACAGAATGTATAGTTCCTGGATTAGCGAAACCGCAGTGTTGCAAGGCCGATACAGAGCATGAAAATGTTTCAAAACTGAAAAAGTGAACAGATTGTTATAAAGCTTCGCTATAAACTCCCTTCATTTTGTGTATGTTAGTATACTAGTTTCTCAAGTTGAAGCCTTCAATAGATTTTTTATATTTTCTCTGGAGAATGAATGCTCTCTTGTGTTATTTCGCTTTTATCTGTGACAGGAGAAGAGAAATTATCTTAAATTTCAGAGGTAAGCTTATCCCACCAAAATACCTATATTGATTCACTGGAGCTAATGTTAAATCAAATCAAGTGACCAACCGCATTAATTCGGCGTCATTAATACTGGTTTAAGAAGAGATAATTTACGCGTGATGGAAGGTCCGTCGTTTGTCTTATGACTTCAATTGCACATTCTTCTTCCTAGGTTGACATGAGTTTCGCTTCGCTGCCTGAACCAAAATTTCCGGCCCTCTCGTACGATTCTGCTTTTACTTTCTGGAGGCGGAACGGGTGCGTTTTTGCTTTGTTCACTAGATGGCCAGCCCCACTCTGTAACTTCAATACAAGTTTCAACACTCCGATGAACCACTGAGGAATCTCTTCAGCGTACATCATTCGTTTCTCGTGCCGCTTTGTTGAACCTAATATTTCTCGAAATCGTCTTATCACCAAATGTACGAGTTGTGGTCTGATCTGTTCGCAAAGCGCCTCCACGCCAATAGACTTGGCATATGTAACTACCGCTGTTGTTTTTTCCAATAATAATTTTTTTATCACTGGCAAATTCAGGTCACCGCTATACCCTTCCATTGATGACTGTGCTTCTTGGATAAACGAATCCAATTCGCTTTTTACATGACATCTTATCTGCATCTCGATTTCTCCTAGCAACAGACCTACGTGTGAATGTTTTTCTGAAGGGCGGCGACTTGTGTTATCGCCTTGAACTACTTTGAACTTGCCGTTCATTATTCTACTTCTTTGATTATTGCAGGGTAAATATTCATTCTCAATAGAAGTTGGTCTATATCACATGCCTACGTTGATCTCAGCGAGGACATGACGATCACTCCTGCATGGTTGCATTTTCAACAGCACAGCCATCAACACAATGTAGAGCGTGTTCTATCGCGTTGTCTTGCCACCACTGGCACTGCGCGCTGCGCGACGCGCCGTGCGGATTGAAATTTATCCAACGCGCAGTATTGAGCGCATGCGTCACAAACTTCTGCTATATCAGATCAATGAGATCATGCAGCGCGGCGCACACTAAAGCACGTTGAGCAGATATGCACATAGTGGTGGCAGATCGATCGTGAAGAAAGACGGCACGACACGACACAAAGTTGAATGAAATCAAGGGTGCCGATGATACCACAGGCGGCCCAGACGCATTGAGTTTTTCTCACTGTTTTCTGCATCCGTACCGTTCCTCTCCTTTTCTTCATGCTCTGACTGATCGGAGTAAATAAAATAAATGATTTTATAACCTAACCTAGCCTCTTGACTCTTTATTTATTTCACACCCCATTACAAGGACGTTTATCTCTCATATACACATCTTGTAATTAATTAGTCAACACAACTAATTATGCTTATCCGTGGACTTATCAGAGAATTTATGGGTTGGTCAAATTTGTGAAAGATAAGAGTTACCTAAAGGGCCTTTTTTATTCACATCTCTATTCATCCTCAACTAAAGACTTACACAATTTGCAGAATCTTTCGTTTGCAGGAACTTTTTGATTTGACCTTCTACCCAGTTCCATTTGAAGGTTGTGATCCGAAATTCTTAGTCTACGAATGGGGAAACCATTCTCTTGAGTGAGAAATCCATGCGCACGACAACTGCTGCTTGGTTACGAGACGCGTCAGGCTAGGCGCGAAAAACCACGAGAAAGTAAAGTACCAACCAACGCATCCGTATAGGCTACAGTGCAGCTGCTGCTGACCCAGTGACAGTCACCTAGTTTGACCCTGTTGACCTAGATATATTTACAATACAGAGTAGGTGCATACGGTGTGAGTTGATGCTTCAAACAGCTAAAATACTGGCTGGGACTAGGATTGCTCCTGAGCCTCCAGGTAACAGAAATTGTTTTCCTTTTCAAATCGATGATCATATTTGGTTGATTATGTTATTGAAATACAGACATTTGTAATATAATTCAACCGACATTAATTACAACGCTGTTCAGCGTCACAGTCGCGTATAGTGTTCAGTGTAGAGGAATGTACATATACCACATCATCAGCAACTCCAAGCCCCAGTGTTTTGTCACAGTTTCTGTTTAATACACCAGACACGTTTCTAGTCGTAGAATTTTAAGAGGGACGCCGCGGTAACTATCCTGCCGTAGGGTGGTAAACTGAACGGTGAAGTCAGTTTTAGCTCATGACTTTTGACTTTCATATATATGATGTCACACACACAGTGCTCTCTTCTCGGAACTGCTAAGAGAGAGAGCCAGAAAGCCGGGGTAACTGGTCGTTTCGGCTTGTCGAACTTGGGCCATTGTTTTTCAGTTCTTGCTACCTCTTTCAACCGCGGCGATCATATTCGTATGCGTAACCTTTGCCTTCGGACCCGCAGCTACTTGGCGACTGCCGTGGTAACTGATAATGATGTCGCATACATATCCATAGTGATAGAGACATATGAACTGACGGCATGTAGTTTTACCCGGACTTCGTGCGTGTAATAAATCAACAATACCAACAGCAGTAGCTTCAAATCATATAATGTATGCCTTAGATAAACCGAATTATTTTTTTATTTGTCAATACTTGCAGCTGTATCTACTCTGTCCAAGGTTTCCGAGTTGACCTCGCCCTAAATACATCTAGTGTGTTGTCCTAGTTTCTGGACATTCTGCCCAAGTCAGCTATACCACGGAAATACTCAACCCAGACCATGGCTATGCATTCAAATTCACAAAATACTGGAATCATAGAATCTGATTTCCTATAGAAGTATGTTGATCAGTCCGAAACATTTCTACCTATATCCACAATCCTATATATTTATCAAAAGTAAACTGACATGTCAGCACTTTTTGACAGGTTCTTTGTAAACAAATATATCATATCATCTTGTCATTTTAATCTTGAAATCTAGAAGGGAGACACCCTTTTTGGAAATGTACCTTTCAAACTTGTTCAAAGTCTTTTGTGTAAATTTCAGGAAAATGCGATATTTCCATGTTTTGTTGCATTTCTACATGAAAATAAAAGACATTGGGGGAAGACTTAATTACCCAACAGTAGTCTGCCAACTTAATATATTAATTGGACTTCTAAAATTGATTAGAAAGGCAAGATTACTAATCTGAAATAAAAAAATCAGTGAAATAAATCTGATAACAGTAGTATGTTGATTTGTTGAGGATGTTAAATACATAATTAACATAAGTTGGAATATTGCACAGGATCCATCCACAAACCTTATATCTAGCACTGTGTTCAGATTTTTAACTAAAGATAAAACAACTCATCTGAAAGAAAATAGATTTCCTTATTAAAAGGAAATTTTGCGCAAAAATTTGAAACTTTACATGGTGCAGTACCATCATTGATTAAGACTCCCAGTATGCGCTGATTTGCAGTTTCTAAATTCATTGATTTACTGATGCGTAAAAACGATGACATTTCGTTTCATTTCAACTTTTTGAAGAGAGAAATGGCGGAAAATATTGATCCAGTTCCTAGTGAACAAAACCAGTTAAGAAGAGAGCAAGAGGATGACATGACACCGGAAACATGGAATGAAAGATGGAAGCAAGGAAGAGCGGGATTTCATATCAACCATGTTTCTGAGTGAGTCAAAGAGGAATTATATCACAAAGGTCAAATGGTTATTCCATTACTAAGGCTAGAAAGTGATAATGTACTTGACTGGAAAAACAGTGAAATATAAACAATTGCGGTGCCTGTGGTCAACATGATACTAGACGGTATCTATACTATGATGATCACATGATAATCCAAATTTCTCCAAAGGGTGATTTTTAGGGGTGGGCCACCCCCCGTCTTTGGAGCAGTCTATTCATATGTTAATAACTGTGCAAAAAATTTCACAACAAAGGAATATGCAAATTATACATTATTATGTAAACTGACCGCCCCTCTATTGTCCCAAGCTGTTGAACACACTGAATAGACCCTTATTGTCTTGCTGCTTGTGATCAAACTTATTGCCAAAGTAAAACCTTTGTACTTGTGTTTTCTTCATGACAGTTTTGGATGTATTTCTGAAAAACCTAAATAAAATGACAACAAATATGTAACTACATCATAACCTGTAAATCAATGATATATTTAAGGTAGTAGGTGCCTCAAAAGTGAAAAACTTCAACTTTTACTCAAACTTTCCTCAAGGAATATTTTTACCATTCTCTTTCAAAATCAAGAATAAAAATTTGGGGTCACCGTGCAAATTTTGGGACTAGAGAAACAAATTACTGAAGATTTACCGATATTAGAAATTCAAAATGGCCGCCATCCCTGTGTTAACTCTATGGCGAAAAATAAAAATTCCAACTTTCAAAAACTGAGATGGTGAAATGTTTTCACACACCAAGAGCTTTAAAATGATCCCCACCCAACAAGTGGTAGATCAGAAAAGATTTGAAAAAGTTTGAGAGTCTTAATACCAGTCCCAGAAGGGCATTCTACCTTAACCCTTTCACTACCATGGTTTGTCCCAAATCCATTGTTTTCTATGGTAAAGTTGGACCTGTACACAGGGAACTGGGGGTGAAAGGGTTAAAGCCAAATGAAATGGCAAATGAGCATCTCTCTTTGTAGCATATGTTGATTTTGCTTCCGGAAAGTTTTAATGGAATCATTTGATTTCAATACTTTTTGAAGTGCTGTAAGTAGTTTTCATGTAGGGATAACTGGCAGTGAATGCTTTTAATATTTCTTTTGTTAAATCACTTTCCTTTTTCTCCAGTATGATGAAAGATCAAAAAGATTTATTGACAAATGGAAGAGAAGGGATTTCTGTGTTCTTTCCAATGTGTGGTAAATCATTCGATATGAAATGGTGAGTTGCAATGCCAAGTGATTGATGCTGACACATATTAGAATACAATCTACATGTATATTCTAATGCTAAACAACTGAAATGAAATGCAAGTTGGTTATACATTCCTACAAGTTTTGTGGAGTGGATTGATAAAAAAATGGGGGGTCACCATGCAAATTTTGATACTAGACAAACAAATTACCCAAGATTTTCTGATATTTGAAATTCAAAATGGCTGCCATCCTTATGTTAACTCAATTTAGAAAAATAAAATTTTCAATGGGAAGTACTAAGATAGTAAAAAAAATTTTCTTACACAAAGAGCTTCAGAATGATCCCCACAAGTGGTAGATCAGAGAAAAAAATTGAAAAAGTTTGAGAGTCCTAATATCTGTCCCCAAGGCACATTCCACCTTAAAGGACTGTGGTTCTGCTCTCTAATCTCAGATAATTGTTTTATAAATAATCTCCATGATTGTAATTAATTAGTTCTCTATAAACCCAAAGTTTCCCCAATATCTGAAAACCCTATGTTTTAGTGTTGTCATAACATTCTATGCCAGTTCAGCCCTATTTTAGCAATCATGGTGTAGTACTATTTCACTTCAGGTGGTGTTAGCTCCTGTCTAATTAGAACAACTATTTTCATTAATACTTTACACACTGATAAAGTGTACCGTAATTACCATTTCAATGCATTCTGTGTTTGATCAGCGTAATTTACTCCTAGTTTTGATCTCATACAGGTTAGCTGATCTTGGATACAAGATTATTGGTGTTGAATATTCTGAAATAGCGATCACGTCTTTCTTCCAAGAACAGAAAATAGATTATACAACACAACCTGTTGACAGAATGAGTAACTGTACACTCTATAAGGTATGTTAATTACATCATCATAGATCACAGTGACGCTGCCTCAAAGTCAACAGCTTTCAATACATTAAATTTCTGATTAATAGTAAGCTTAAAAAACAATGAATCAGGATAAACTGTGATCTCTGAAAAACCTGAAAGCTGCAAATATATCCACCTTTCTGTCTGAATCTGCTGTTAGTATAAATAATAAATAGCAAACACTTTTAAATGATTGAAATGCTTCCTTTTTCAAAGTGAGTGAAAATTATTAATGACTAAATTTGTACAAATAGCAAGTTTGAAGACTAACATACTAACTTCATTTTCAGAGTTTGGATGAAAGAATCAAAATTTATCAATGTGATATCTTTAAGATTTCAAGGTGAGCTTATACATTGCGAAATTAAATAATGTCCAACATATCTGGCTTTTTTTCATGCAGCGCAATCTTTCAGATTAAATTTTTATTGGGCTGTTCTCATTATCATCTATTATTATAGACCTGCATCTGTAACCTATGGAGTTTGATTGTACAGTAAGTTGTGGTATTAGAGGATGCGGATTCCAATAGGTCGTAAGGCAGAGTCCAACAACTTTGACATAAAGTACAGAAACTTTCAGTCAGGTTATTGAATGCCATTTGACCTTTGACCTCATAACGCCTTTTCATCAACACAGGGAAAACACCAGAACATTTTACATTTTTACAAACATTACACATCTTATCATTTAGTAATTCATGTAGTGAATGATGCTCAGTGCTCAGAATGTGTGAATTTGGGTGAAGTTTTGCTGCTGATCTAAAATTTCTACCACATACGTGCACTGCACTGCGTGGGTTAGCAGATGCGCTGATGTGAATGCATTCCCAGTGTTCTCATAGTTGCATGAGACAAGTGAGCATCCTAAAAATGCGTTACTTTTGACTTTTTCTGCTAAATTGGACTAAAAAGGTGTTTAATAACAAGGTTATTCACAAAATCTAGAATTTATGTCCTCTTACATTGTGCACTTCACAATTGTCCTTGACATTACGCATCGTGGACAATACCTACGCTGCACTATGTATTCAGTGGACACAAATTGCGGCACTTTGTGAATAATCTTATTTGTCAATAAAAAATTGTTGACCAAATAGAATTCTTTTGGACAAAGAAATACTTTTTATGCATAAATTGGGACAAAGAATTACCAGATAGTCAGATTGAATATATTTGCTTTGATGACATATCAACATAACCATTAATTATTTATACAATAAATAAAATGATAAATGATTTTTCTGCACAATTTAATTGACCTACCGGTATTATTTCTCAGATTTTGAAGCGTTGTCATTTTCATTTACAAATTTTGCATTTAAATCTGGTGTTTTTACAGTGAAATAACTGGTCAAGTTGATGCAATATGGGACAGGGGTGCTTTTAATGCCATAATGTACAAAGAAAGACGGAAGTAAGTAAAATTTAATGAGATAACACCTTTCCACATTTTAGTAAATGTATTGATGATACTTTGATTTGAGAATGGATACTCTGACTGGTACAAAGAACGTATATTTTTTCTGTTTTGTGCTGCATCAAATTTCAACTGTGTATGCAATGAGATTATACAGTACAACTTTTCCTGTTGAGATCATATCATTGCATAGAAAATAGTCAGTATAAAGATTGATGGACAATTAAAGTGTGAATTTACGGTAAACATGAGACAATATATCTTCAATTGCAGAAAATCGCCCTTCAATAAAACAAACTTTCCTTATCCTGTACCATATTGTCCATATTAATTTGACTATGACATTTTCATACATATTAAATACACATATTTAAGTGCTCCAGACTCCAGTATTAAATTTTCTAATGTTTGTACAGTACCGGTACTATTCTATCAGACCCTGACAATGATTTCACAGTCTTTCTAGTCAGGAAAATGTTGAAGTTTATGTCAGATTCCATTTCAAGTTAAGCTGTACAAATAATATCAGTTCATACAGGTCAGTATTTTGACAATATCCAGTATTACTTCATTAACATTTGCAATCCAATTGAAATTTTGGCGGATCCAAAATAATTGTCCTTTTGGGAATAGTTTTGGCCGTGTCCGCACTTATCCCCACTTACCAGTACCAGACTTAGGGCCGACGTAAATTTACTGTCCTTTGTGACATCTGACCTGTCGAAGTTCAAAATGGTGCATTTGAATAATGGCATGCTGTTTCTTCTGTTCATGATTTTCCTGTGTTTTTTAAGCACAAGAAGGGCAAATATGACAACCACTCGCCCTTTTAATCATTGGAAACATCTTCACTATTTATTGGACGAGCGTAGGGTATATGTACAACAGCAATGCAGGAGAAATAACCAGTGGGTGGCATTTTTGACATTGTTGTTATAACCAATGCATCTCTTGCGTGCAAATGTGAATCGAATGACATGGTCTCGCTTGTGGAGCAAACATTGGTAGGAAGATATAGTTCTGCTTACAAGGATGATAAAGACTGGAATGAAAACTTTCGATAAGTGTAAACTTAAGTTTCAGACGCTGTTTGTTTTGTGTGAATAGGGTGACTAGTTCAACTTCAATCAACTGGTCAACTGGGACCAGGGCTGACGCAACGTGTCCACACACGAGAATTTACGTTGGCCCAAATTTTGTGTCGGCCCTGAACTCCCCTTCTTACCGGGACCAAACTACTTCGGCCCAAGGCCGACGCAGTGTGTCCACATTGATTATCTTACGTCAGCCCGGGCCCAGCACCGGTGCTACACCAACACAAAGTGGTCAATCTGAATGACACATATGATTTTGCATTCTTTTGGGATCATTTACACTCAGATGCCAAGATCCATATGGTAATATAATATTTGCTTAGTTCTCTGAAAAATGATATTATGTGTCTCTCTTTGTCATCCACACAGGTATGGTGAAATGATACTACCGATGATGAAAGCAGACACAAGATATCTTTTGCTAACATCAATCTATGACAAATCACAGATGACAGGTATACAGCTAGAAAATTTACCACTATATTGTTCCATTTACACATGATTGCTGTCTTTGATGGCTTGCCAGGCTCTGTACAAGCTAGAAAATTTACCACTATATTGTTCCATGTACACATGATTGCTGTCTTTGATGGCTTGCCAGGCTCTGTACAGACTCCTTTTTTCCCAAAACATCCATCACTCCATCATTCCAATGCCAATATGTCCAACACTGGTGCTGATTGTTTTTGGTTTCATATTTCTTTGCTCCACCGTGTACTTCCTTCTACAGTTCTCACAATTGAACTCTTGGGTATTTACAGTGTTTGACTTCATAATGGTGATTCCTTCTCGGTTAGTAAACTTGTCATCGTACACTAATCAATAATTTAAAAATTCATTTTAATTTGGCCATGGTTTTCAAAGTCAAGTGTGAAGACTGCCTTAGAAGAAGTGCAAGATTCTTTAACCATCTCTGTTGTTAAACATTTTAAAGCGTAACGTCACTTAGGTCACTGAAGATTACAACTTTTGTGTACATATATAATATATACACTTCAAGTGTTGAAAAGCTGATCATATAATATTAAGAAGTGCAGTGTAAGCACAAAAAAGTGAGGACTGCAGTTCAGTACAATCTGATTTGTTCCATTTTTAACCTTTTTTTGAACATTTTTTTGTCATTGCAGCACCACCCCAGTGTATCCCCATTGAAGAAGTGTTAGAGATATTTGGTAAGTAGTAACTGATCAGATCCAGACATCTAGACATGTGAAAATGGCCAGAAGAAACGGAACAGATGGCTCTCTCTCTCTCTCTCTCTCTCCTCTCTCTCTCTCTCTCTATATATATATAAGGTCAAGGAGCATCAACTCCAGGATACAGTGTTCTTCACAACAAACTAAAATTTATTGTCCGACATTTTGTGGCCTTATAGTAATTCTACTTCATCAGAGTTAAAAACTGAAATGAACAGATAACAAAGAGGAAAATAAAACAGAAAACTGAGCTGAAGTTATAAAGTGAAAATCTAAAAAGTGTTCTCAGAGATAACTGAACCATAAACTCTTTCCATGGGTTTATTATACCACACGCAGAGTTGATGAACAATGTAAAATTACTCACTTGTTGACTGTCAAGATGGTAATGAACTGAACCAACAAAAACAGCGGCGGATATGCTTTTAAGTAATTAACACCTACAAGCTACAAGCTGATGTATGCTTTAAGTCTGGTTATTTTTCTTTTTTGTAATTCTTGATTTCTTTGTAGGTGCCAGATGCACAGTGCAGAAGATAGCAGAGTACGATGACGAAAGAGACATATTCAAGAAAAAGGGATTAAAATGGATTAAAATTCATGTTCATCTTCTCACACTGAAGATAAAGATCTGACAAATCCTTGTAAAGTGTGCGCCTTTAATAGAAGATTATCAAGATTTCGGCATAATTCCGTGTAAAAGACTTTTGGACAGGATGAGTTTGTGGACAGATATGATACATACAAGCATTTTGGAAGATTTTTTAACAAAATTTACTTCCACAAGTAATAGTTTTCCAGTACAGACAAGTAGATCGGTAACTGCTGTCCACTGTGTTATCAACAGTGGAGTTACTGATAGTGTTCTGCATGAATGTTTTAATTTATCCTATGTGAGAAATAAACTAACTGGGTTACTCCTATTCTGTGTAATGTAATCAGAGACAGATCCTTGTGCTTCTGTAGACGATGAACTGACTTTGATACAGTTTCATCCTGTTGCTTTGAGAAAGTGAGTTATCGAGCATACATTTTGGACATCTTTTAACCCTTATGACCAGACTTTGTTTATTAGACCTACCCCTATATAAAGGGGTTTAGGCCTGGAAGGGTTTAGAAGTGTATTTTATACTGGATTGTCAGTGCTCTTACAAAAATAACTTTAAATATTATCCAACAAAGAAACTCACAGCCTGGAAACTTCAGAAGAGCTTACAGAAGGCAGTTCATATTTTTTCGGTCAAAACTTTGGTATTTAATCTGTTTATTAATTTTGTCAAATTTCCTACAATTCCATTGCCCTTACAATAGAAAAATAAAGAAAGAGTTGCAGTAAGAAATTGCACTTTTTTCCTTGTGACAAGGGACTATAGTGATTGAACTGAACATTTAGAAGCTAGCACACACACACACACACAACCCCCACCTCCCATCCATGCACTTGAGGAACTCGACCCTTTCTGCCTTTCGTCTATGGAATATTCTATTCCTAGAAAGATGTATTTCAATACATAAGTCTTGTTATGATAGAAACTTTCCATTTGGGCAAAAAACTTTCCACTTGGGCCACAAAGTTGAGAAGCTTTCACTTTATTTGGAGTAGGCATGCAACCTGAATATATTGATCTGACTGCTGATTAGCCCTTTGAGTGCTAGTTTCTCCCACCAAAATTTTTGTGCAATATTTTACCACTTTTTTAGGATTTTTCCTGTAATTCTTTTAATAATTTTAGACCAAACGGCTAGCACTTTTCATAGGCTACAATTTTTGATCAAAATTTAGGTAAATTTCCGAAAAAATTTGTTTTGGCTATATTTCATAAAGGCAATAAAAGCTGACTTGGTCACTCAAAGGATAACAATAACTTTATGGTGTAACAACACACTTTGGGAAGTTTGATAGAGCAGCAAGTTACAAAAAGTATTCACCTTATACAATAAGCTCTCTCTGGTATACCAAATGAGAGTCAAAAATCAAACATTACACTCCATAACACTCCATAATGTATATTCTCATCGTCGTTGTACTGCAGCTGCAATACTAGGGCACATTCTTTGTGATTTTTTTAACCTTTGCTCCCTTTCAAGGGTAATCTTGGCATGATGACGTCACAGGGTTCAAGGGCTTAAATCACCATATGACATCATAGGTCATCAGGAGTGACAGACAGTTCATGCATGTAGGTCCCTATAGGAGAGTTTTAAAGAGTAGAACACTGTAGATACGTAGGGAGAATTATGGGGTGAATTGTTACTCAATGACGTACTTTGGTATGGTTACTACTACTTTACTACTACTACTACTACTACATAATATTATACTAATATATTGGGTTAGATTGGGTTCTTAGATAGCGCAAATATCCACAAGTTCATGTGATCAAGGCGCTTTACAATTATTATTACCCCTGGTCATTGGACCTAATATGATACCACTCAACTCCCTGGGGAGCAAAAACAGCTCACATGTGCAGCCAATAAGCGCAGAGAGCTAAACACACACATAACAACCTCTGTCCTACCAGGTAACCATCACTTCTGGGTGGGGAGAAACAATGAGGAATAAAGTGCCTTGCTCACGCGCAGGACACAACACCACAGCCATGCGTGGGCTCGAACTTGCCATTCTTTGATCGTGAGTCCACTGCTCTTGCCCCCTACTACTACTACTACTACTACTACAACACAATACTCATTGAATATGCAATAAAATCTGCATTTACAATGATAATGATCAGTGCAGACTAAGTTAAGTGGCTATAGTTATCCATGTACTGGCAGACTTAAAATTTATACAACCTGTTTTAACTGTTGATCTTAAAGTACATGTTGTTGACAGAGGCACTAGAAGAATTTGCGTAAACCACCAGCTACAGTATATTAAGTGGGATACTTTCCCTAAATTAATGAACAGACAAACAGCATACAAACAACTACATTACAAATCAACCAATTTGAGTGTCTGCAAAGTCATATTATATTTAATTCAGTAATTTTTGGATATAGTCCATTACACAAATTCATTAATTATGCAGGTTACAAGATTCAGAGTACAATCATTAGCTGTTCTTACCCCACCCAAACAAATCTAATCAAATCATTATGCTAATTGTTCTGAAGTGTGTGACATTTATATCAACAGTTTTTAAGTTATGACTGGAACAAGATCTTTGTAGGGACACACAGACAGAACACAGACAGAAAGAATGTGACAAAGTTTGATACCACTTAGCCCTCCAGCCCACGGTGTCTGAAAATAACAGGCACCTGAAACACTTCCTGAATATGCATTATCCATGAAAATCTATAATATTTTTTATTATGTTTGTCATTAATTTGTCACTTGTTCTAATGGAAACTTTGTTGTATTTTATGATGAATGTATAAACAGTGATATTTTTTCAATGAAAGCTTACATCACATTCTGTTACGTAGATTGTCTGAAATATTTATTTCCCTTTTATTCTCATTCATAACAAAAACTGTTAATATTTTAACAGTTTTTGTAATATTTTTCAAAGAATTCTTTGCTGTTATATGTGTTTTCAGTGATTTTAAATCCATTATATTTCTTTAAAGTGATTCATAATTGTAAAATCTGGTTTGCAGCCTGTGTATTTGTGACTCTCCTGAACAGCTATATCAGGAAATGTATTCTTGGTTCAAACTTAGCCGCATGTTACATCTGCAGCTTCAACAACTGCCCATCCTAACTCTGGTCTCAAAGCCAATGTCTTGGTATCTTGAGAAACTGCCATAAATCCACCAACAAAATGCATCTTGTACAAATCTCCAAGGTAGTCCCATACAAATGGCGCTCTTGCCAGTCCAGATGTGAAGGCATCTGTTTTAAATCCAGAAAACATTTCACTGATGGCCCAATTGTCCAAGTATTTATTTTTCACCATACCCTTCCGACCTTCACAGTAAGGAAACAGTGTGATTAGCCATCCAGATATGTATCGGTCCTCCAGAATTATCATCTAACTGTGGAAAAAGAATTAAAACTTAAAAATTTTGGTGCTTTCTCAAGAGACATGCAATTGTGATGTAATAGAGCGCTAGATTTTAAGATACACAAAATATTAAAATACACTGTCATTAATTATTCAAAACAAGATATTGTTGATGACACAGTCCCTAATTGTTAATTGGTACTTTTGATAACAAGTCCTCAGAGAGCGCGAGGATAGAGACCTGTTCATTAATTGGGTCTGTGATTGAAATACAGTGATAATGATAGGGCTTAATGGCCGAGAATGAGTTCAATGGTGGTGAAAACGTAAAACCAATTTGGGTTGCCAACCTAATTGCAAAGGTCTTGAAAAAAGTCCAGTAGTAATTAATCATCAGGTTGTTGTGAAACATTTTTTAATCCTATTATTACACTGAGAGATTATCACCTATACCACATTTCATAAAGTTTGATGCAGTACTTCAGGACATTTAACCTAAAAACAAAAATTCATTATGTATGCAAATTCACAATTAATTTAAACAATACCACTAAGTGTCACGGAATAATATTACAGCACTGTGAGATCAACATCTTTACTCAAATTTGAATGCAGTATTTCTAGATATATCACTCTTATTCAGGAAAGTTTATTATTATGCAATTTAAAAATTCATTAACATGACACTGATAAAGGTCTTTCTCCACTGTTAAAGCAACATGAGCTCAACATCTATACCAAGTTTCCTGAAATTTGTTGAACTATTTCTTGACATATCAGCCTAATTACAAAAATTCATTAGATATGCAAATAAGCAGTTAGGTGAAATGATACTACTACATATCTTTGCATAAGTGGAAGATCAACATCTGTACAACTTTTCAGCAAATTTGATGCAGCATTTCTAGACACATCACACTAAATTATGAAAGTTCATGAAATGTGCAAATTTGTAGTTAATTGACATGATACCTCTTAATGTCTTCCCACTGTATTAAAGTACTGTGAAGATCAATATCGGTACCATGTTTCATCAAATTTAATTCAGTGTTTCTGGACACAGCCAACCAATTAGGAAACTTCATTTAATATGCAAATTAGCAATTAATTAATATGATACCGCTAAGTGTCTTTGTACACTATTATAGGACTGTATGCTGAAGATTTGTACCATGTTTCATTAAATTTGTTGCAGTATTTCTGGACAAATCACCCTAATTACAAAAATTCATAAAATATGCAAATTAGCAATTAATTGACACAATACTGACATATGTCATTGTGTGCTAATAGAACACTGTGATCAACATCTGTACAAAGTTTCATAGAATTTCGCTCTTTTGTACCAGAAACAGAGCTTTAATCATTAATTATGCAAATTAGCACTAATTATGCATCCAAAGGTCATGCAAATAAATAGACATGCATATTAATGCCATGGTGTGTTATCGTTGTGCCAAGTTTAAACAGAATTAGGTCAGGCATGTCTGAGATATCTGCATGAAGAGACAGACAGATACACAGACACACGCATGGACACGATCAAACCTGTCTCACAAGATGTTGTCAGCAGGGACTAAAGAGGCTGATACACAAAACTAGATTTAATAATATTACTCCTTATTATGTTTAATTGGCCCCTGTTCATGGACATAGTATTATTCTTTATTATCTTTAAACTTGGCATCCTTGAGCCCCTGTGGATGGATCCTGGAGTCTCTGTGGCCGGATATCAATAGCTAAATGAAACAAAACGGCCATTATGCAGCCATATGAATCGATATGCATGATATAGGAAGTAATCCCAGTACCATGATTGAATGAAATAGCACCCAGCATCTCTGAGAAATTTGTGTGAACGGATGCTGATACCTGAAACAAAATGTAGTCACACAGCCATATTAGATTTGATCAAAAACCAAATCGACATGCCTATGTATGTATGACATAGGGAGTAATCCATGTACCAATTTATAATGAAAATGCTCCAGGCATTTCTGAGATATCTACGTGAATGGATGGACAGACGGAGGGACACCCGGACATTACTCAAACCTATGAGTCCCCCCAAACGATGTCTGTGGAGACTAATTTGGCAAATTCACTGGAACTTACTTTGTAGATATCAGACCAGAATTTTCTGTCCACCTTCCCACTGGCAGCCTTGACAAACTGATCCAAGATTGGTAGCAGTTCCTTAGTCCACCACTTCAGATCATACTGCTCCAGTTGTTCTGCCTTTTCCCGGACAGCTATCCAGTCTTCCTTCGTGCCTTCCAGCGTAATGGATAGAATACCACACATAGTCACAAACTCAAGTGAAAAGAATGACTGCATAGCATCCATCAAGACAATATCACCCACTGCCTTTTCCATTGGACTAGTTGTGCTGAACTTCGGAGTGATAAGATCATAATTGTTGACTCCAATTTCATCTTTGACCTTCTGTGAAAATTCACCGAACACCTCTGGCCATGGATTGGTTGCCAAGCCTTTTACAAAATCATCTCTTCTGACTGTTATCTCCTTCTTTCCAGAGTGTGCCACAAACTTCCTTCTCAGCTGCTTGGAATTTTGGTTAATGTGGATTGCTAATCCCTGTGAGATACACAGCCATATCATGTCTGGACTCAACACCAATGGATAGTGATTATTATAGGCCTGGTGTACCGCCTCCACCAAGGCATGTAGAGTTTCTGAGCTGACAATGTTGGCATCAGTTTGAAAACAACTCTCAATCTTCTGTTTGGTTCGAGCTGTGATATCTTTTATGTGAGATCCAGACGGTAGTTTTTCATTACAGGGAGATACCCTGGCCACTTCAAAGGTTATTCCTGTACAGTAATTTTAACAACTTGCATTCAGCAAATGATTTGGTATGTCTGCCACATAAATACTTAGATAGTTCAAGAAAGTATGTTAATAGCTATTTAACAGAACAAAAAAAATGGCAAGGTGAAAAGTTAGACTGTCAGTTGCTCATGCCTTCTTTGCTTAAAGGTCAATCCCAGAGATCAAGTCTGTAGGATGATTATGGAAGTATTATAGCCTTTTGTTTTCCATTGAAATTGCAATCAAGTGAGTAAATCTCTTGGCAAGACAATATGACGCCTGACACAGGAGACTTTACACAGGCCTTTAAAATACCAACATAGATATGTGCTGTGGCATATGCTTTTGTATGCATGGGAAACCCTTTTGCTCTGACAATTGACCAAAATGGCTCAAGTGCCTTATGACAGTCTAGGTATAAGTGACAGTGTACAATTATCACCTCAGACATGCACAGTCCTCATGCATACATGTACTTTGTGGCATTTTCCCAATAACCTAATACTGTATTACCATGATACTACTTTCACTGAACTACTGTACCGGTAGTCCCTTGGATTGACAACCATGTATGTTCAGTAGGATAAACTGATTCACTAACCTGTATGGCTGGGTGACTCAATGGTTTCTTTCACAAGCTGTAATTGTTTATCTACCTCCTCAGCTCTTGAAATGACCTCTGCATCACAACATCCCCACTCTCTCATCATAGTCCTCTGAAAAAAGGAAGACGTTATTTCAGTCCCATCATGGCAAAATATTTCATCCAGGACATCAACCACATTAAGACAAAAGACAAAAATACCGTCAAGGACAGTACCGTATGTGCTCACATTCAGTTTGAATTGGTCCTTTCAACAAATATTTAAACCAGAAAAACAAGAGTGACAAAAGCAAATAATGGATGGACCATTAGACCTTGGGAGGGGGGGTGGTCACAATGAAATTGTGAAAATTTTTTTACTATTGTAAATTTCTGAAATTTTTTTTTTTCCAATTGAGATTAGCTGTGCAAATTTTTTTTTTCAGAGTAAATTTTCAGATTTATAATTTTTTTTTAGTTTGTCGCTGTCTGAAGATAAAGAGGGCAAAGATGTGGGGAGGTCAGGAGGGGGTGTCCCCCTCCTGCCCTTGGAGCTTTTGAAAAATAGAGATTAAAATGGTGTTATTTGGTGGCACTTGGGGAGTATTTTTGCGGGGGGAGGTCAGGAGGGGGGTGTCCCCCCTCCTGCTGTTGGAGCTTTTGAAAAATAGAGATAAAAATGGTGTTATTTGGTGGCACTTTGGGAGCATTTTTTTCGGATTACACATCTTCCTCTGAAACATGGTCTTCTTGCTCCTCAGTAGCTTCGTATAGTTTTGAAAATTGACTTTTTTGGTTTCCTGGCTTCCCTTTCTACTGCGTGGTGAAATGGCTACATGCACCCCACCAAACATCATGCATATCTCATAATTTACAATTGATTTTGACAAGCTGAGAAGCTAAAATAAGCTAAATAATATAGTTAAATTTGCATATTTGTGTTTTTAGAGCAATTGTTGCCCTTTTTTGATCAAAACATCTATTTCTCTGTAGCAGCATGTCCAAATTGATTGGATGTGTATAGATGTGTTGAAATTTCAATATTTGTCTTTTTAGGGCAATTTATGCCATTCATGGTCAAAAAATCTGTATTCTCTGAAAGGGCTTGTCCAATTTCTTTGAAATTTGCTACACAAAAACGATTATTCATGCAGATTTATTCAGTATTTGCTATCGAGAAACTTTCAAAGTTCAACCCCTTTTATGTGTTTTTGTGTTGGGATTTGTTGGATAGATGGCATTCTACGTAGTGTATTGTTGAATGTTAAAACATGTGTTGCTGTTATTTTTTGAGGCTGTTTTTTGAGAAAAAAGAATAGTTTCAATGTTTTACCTAGTGTACCTGCTTGGTTTGTACGCAAGAAACAAGTAGAAAACAGGTTCTATAATTTCATAATTTTCAAGTGATCAGAATACAAAAGTCCTGAAAAGATAAGATAATCACAACTTCCAGTATAAGGGATACAGTCACTCTAAATGTATAAATTAAAATTAAAAATGTGCCGGGAGGATGTACTAAAAAATACAGAAAGTTGCTTTCTGTCGGTAAAATCTAAAAAAAATTCAAAATTTTAAAGACTTTTGCAGATTTTTTTTTTACGCCTTTGTCTTCTTATTTATTTTTTATTTTGCAAACTAGTTTGAAGATTTTTTTTTCCTAACTTTCTGCTCTGAAAATTTTTTTTTTCTGTTTTTGACCACCCCCCTCCCAAGATCTAATGGTCCGTCCCTAAGGTCTGCAACTTAGGTAATGGAGGTTATCTTTAGGAACATGCATATCAACTACCATAGCAATTGGACAAGCAGATCCCAAATACATATGCAAATGTCAACAAAAAATCAGCCAGAGATGGCTTGACAAAAAGCAAAGGTGGGAGAGAGGGAAAAAATAAAGATGGGGGAAAAATATACAAAGGATCTGGTCAAAAAGTAATGCTTATTCATCAATCTTCTAGACCCTACCCCCTCCTGAATATCAAATGTTCCATCCCTTGGTATTGATCATGTTTACAATGGCCAGATGGCAGGAAACGTATTTACAACCTTGGGAATTTTTAAATTTATGCTGTGAGTGCTACCATTCAAATGTAAACAGCACCTAAGTTAGTTACAGATAGTGAAATGCCTTCCACTGTGGGATTATGACATCTGGAATTATCCTGGATCCAAATTTCTCATCAGTTGTGTAACTTTGAAATAAAGTCAGCGATGTGCATGTGCAAAGATATACATATTTTGAAACAAGTCATCGTTGATGACACAGTCCCCACTCAGGGCTCCCGCTACCCGATCGCCAATTAGCCAAATGCGAAAGAAAGTTAAAAATGGCTACAAAAATTCCAGTTTGGCGAACATAATGGCTAATGATTTTTTCCTGCCCAGGCCAGGTGCCACCTCAACAAAAAACTACAGCTAACAATAAAAAAGTTGTTAGATGTTGAAACAGTTTACTCTCCTTCCTACAAAGTTGCAATGTATTGAAACAGTTTACTCTCCTTTCTACAAAGTTACAAATTCCCTGGTACGTGGAGCAGACATTGTTGCTGTTCCGTCTGCGGTACATAGAGGCTTTGTTTTGCCTCCGTGAGTCCCGTTCGTCTATCTAGAAGTTTTACCTACTTTGCTAGACTCAAAATTTGACCTGCAACTACTCAGTTTGATAGTAAAAACCGTATTTTAAAAGGGAAATTTCACAAACGGAGCAATAATACAAAGGAAGAGGAGAAAAACTGAGGTTTTCTGAAAGGTCAAGTCTAGGTCATCTCATCATGTGATGTCATGCATGAAGACCCCTTAAGTGTACAATTATGGTTCAAAAGAGCCACCTAGGGTGGTCCAATAGGTAAAAGGTAATTTTGGTGTCTTCCAATTTAAATGGCATTCAGCTTGACTGTCAGTTTTAAATTAAATTTATTAAGAGTCATTGGAAATGGATATTGTCAACAGTAATTGCAGTAAGCATATCCATTGTCAAATCATCACATTTGTGAATTGCAATTTTGCATGTAAACATTAAAGCAACAATTCATTAAAATTGTTAATTCGGTCTATTTCAACTATAACTTATACAAGAAATTATGTGATTCTGAATTATTTTAATTATATTTTTGCAGATTCGACCAGTTTAATGATGTAGAAGTAAACATCACCAGACATTTCTTTATGATATCAAAATATCAAGTGAAAATATATCTGTGTTACAATGATATCATAATCATTAAAATAATGTAATATACTCTCAAACAGTGAGTAATTTAAATGAACAAATATCATTGTGTCTTGTTTTAAAAGAGTTGTGTTTGGCAAAACCCTTTGGTCTCAAGAAAAATACTCATAATCAAAATGCTATTCAGCCTGCTTGATCACAACTATGACATACAAGTAACACCTGGGCCAATTGTATCTACACTGCCAGTGTGCTACTAAATGCTTTCTCCTGCACCATTTTTTTATTCTTGTGGCTAAAACATTTTGGTTATGGAAGACTGCATAAATTTGCCGCATGAGAGGCTTGTAGCTTATGACAAGCTATCATACTGTGAACACTAAATGAATGCCGCAGAAATGTTCTCTACCTGTTGTAATATACACTTCACTTTGCTACCAGATTTTATAGAATTCAATCGATACCTTATTTTATTTCTGGTGGTAAAAGTTTACCATCTGAAATGAAAAAGAATTTCTATCCTGGAAATCTCATAAAAACACAGATTGTTCAATACAAACTGAACAAATATTTCTTTAATGTAAAAACTATCAGGAACATCATAAACATTGGGCCAAAGTCCCTGAAGCTACAATAGACATGGATACAAAATTAAGTATTTCCTGACTGTATGAAATTATCTCACTAAGGTCATCCTAGGGACTTGTAAACCAAATATTAAAGCGGTCTGACCAGTGGTTTTGAAAAAACAAGCGACTCAACAGTTGACAGAGCTCTGCTGTGTTTAATGTAGAGAATAACCTTTTGTGACACATGTATTGATGAAGAAGTTGGATATCTTTGATTAACATTGTAAGTGAGTTCTGTTGAATAAGTTGAGACTGTACATACTCAGAGAAAGCACACTGAAGAGACAAATGTTTGAAACTTAAGAAGTTCAAGGTCATCAAAAGCATCAAAGGAATCATGTAACTTTCATTGCACTGTTTACAAAGATTGCATAATTGCTATAAATAGCACATGAGGAATCTTACAGCCCAGCTTTACCATAAAAACCCTATCACTTTGACCACTCTTTTAATTGACCACTCTATTTTTTTCCTCAACAAGTAATTTTATTTTATCCTTACCAAGTCAACCATAAATGGAAATTAGAACTTTCTCTATCTCTATCTCTATTGACTATTTTGAGCAATTTCTTTTAGATAACATACAGGGCACAATAAATGACGGTTCAGAATAAGTTGGGATTCGGGAAAGTTGCCTTTACATGTTTTAATCCTCCAAGATGATAAGCATTTCACTATGAACTGTCAAAAAAAGTTGAACTTTCTGATAATTCTACACTAAAATTATTTTGGCTTTGATGATTTCCTAATTAATTCAATTATTTAAAATCATATTAATTATTTTTTTCTGGGTGAATTGATAGGGTTTATACAGCACAAGAATTATATACAATGTAAGTCAAATTTTGACCAAAAATGACAAAAAAATTCCTTAAAAATACACATTTGCATATTTCATCACAATTTGAACAAATCTAAGTCGGGTTACCCCTAGGGACCTGTATATTAAATAACAAAGCTGTCTGACCAGCGGTTATGAAGAAGAAGATTTTTTACCAAAAACACCTTTTTTGGCATTAATTTGCCTATTTTCAACAATATCAAAAAATTAAAAAAAATGGTTTCTCAATATCATATTTTTCATCTACACAACAAATATCAAATCAGTAAGTACTGCGGTTCTCAAGATATTTGAGTGGACGGACGCCTCACAAACGGACATACATACATACATACATACATACATACATACATACATACATACAGACTGACGACGGACGCCGGACGGATACCCATCCCAATAGCTTCTATAGACTATAGTCTATAGTAGCTAAAAATCGTAACAAAATGGCCGCACAGCAGCCATTTTGGATCGTATCACAAAACAAATTGACGTGCATATCTATGACATTGGTCAATGTCCTTGTACCAACTTTGAATAAAATCGGTTGGAACATGCCTGAGTTATGGCTCTGTACATGAAAAAATCGTAATAAAATGGCCGCCTGGCGGCCATATTGGATTGTATCACAAAACAAATTGACGTGCATCTGTATGACATATGAAGTAATCCTTGTACCAAGTTTGAATGAAATTGCTCCAGGCATCTCTGAGATATCTGCGTGAACGGACTGACGGACGCACGCACGCACGCACGCACGGACATGACCAAACCTATAAGTCCCCCAAGACAGTGTCCGTGGGGACTAATAATTAAATAATTAAATGTTAAAGGTAAATAGCTGTAACATTTGCTGATTTTTTTCAGTATTTTCGTTCGGTGTCACTAATGTTTTTTTTTACTCTCCATGTTAGCATACCAAGAATAACAGTCATTATGTGTATATACTGCATTCTTATTGTGAACAATTAGATTTTAGTCCAGACTGAGATCCACTTGTCCACAATATTAATTACTTCACATGTATACATTACTTGTTGAGTTCACAATAAACTCTGGAGAGTAGAAAAACAAATAATAGTGGATACACTGAACATTTGAACAGCACTGTTCCGCTTATTGTCACTTTAAGCAACTGGGCAGAATTACAGGGGGGAGGTCCGGTGTTTATCAAAATGACGCTGTGCAAAAAAAGTGACCCTTCAACAGTGTTTGCAAGAAAAAAGTGACCCTCCCCTATTTTCATGCCCAAAAAATAGTGACCTTCCCCCTGCATGTCATATGCCATGTCAATAATCTAATTTCTCGTTTGAACTTTGAACTTTCAGCTAATACATTTTAACCCTTACAAATTACCACTTTTATGCAAGCTTACAAGTGACTTGATAACAATAGGTCACACTTCAAAATAAAAAAATACCGTCAAGGACAGTGTGCTCACATTCGGTTTGAATTGGTAAATTCGAGAAATATTTAAATCAGAAAAACAAGAATGACAAAAGCAAATAAGGTCTGCAACTTAGGTACTGGAGGTCATCTTTAGGAACATGCATATCAACTTCTATAGCAATGGGACAAGCAGATCCTACATACATAAAGCAAATGTCAACAAAAAAATTAGCCAGAGAAGCTTGACAAAAAGAAAAGGTGGGAGAGTGGGGAAAAAATAAAGAGTGGGAAAAAATGTACAAGGGATCTGGTAAAAAGTAATGCTACCTCATCAATCTTCTAGACCCTACCCCCTCCTGAATATCAAATGTTCCACCCCTTACATAAGACCAGCTGGCAGGAAATGTATTTACAACCTTGGGGATGTTTTAATTAATGCTATGAGTGCTATCATTCGAATGTAAACAACACTTAAATCAGTTACAGATAGTGAAATGCCTTCCACTGTGGGGGGATTACAATATCTGGAATTATCCTGGATCCAAATTTCTCATCAGTTCTTGTGTGTCTTACATGCAAAAGTTGCAAAAATTGGTTCGCAATGAAAAAATTTACCTCAACTTTGTTTTCTGGATCAAATTTTACTACAAATTGATATTAAATATGACAAAATTATGTTCACAGCCTTTGAAACTCTCTCACAACATATCCTGAGTTGGTGTAGGTCATTTAAGGTCATAAACTGAGAAAATTACCTAAAATATAAAAATTTGGGCGTTTCCCAACTCTTTGAGCAGAAAATCTAGTAACATCCCTTGGAACTTTTGCACCAAATTACAAAGCTATCAGACAAGTAATTTTGAGAATAAGTTTTCTTGACAAAATTGTCTTAAAAATACAAATTTGTATATTTCAGGACAATTTCCACATATCTAACTATTGTAATCCCTGGACATCTATACACCAAATATAAAAGCTGTCTGTCCAGGGGCTTTAAAAAGAAAATATTTTTTAAGATTTTTTGACCAAAAATGACAAAAATTGCCCAAAAACAGTAATATTTCCAATTTTGTCGTAATTTCAACAATTAGAAGGATAACACCTTTGCAAACATCCAATCCAAATTTGAGAGTGGTTTCAGAAAAGAATAAATTTTACTTAAAATGAGAAAAATAACCAAAAAATTCTACAAAAATACAAAATTCGCGATATCGTCACAATATTCATAAAACTGATTTGATCAACCTGAGGAACCTGTATACCAAATATCAAAGCTATCAGATTAGTAGTTTTTGAATAAAAAAAATTTTGACTAAAAATTCAGAAAATTGCCCCAAAATTACAAATAGGAAAATTTCAATTCAATTTGTATAAACTTGACTGAGGTCATCCTGAGGAACACGTATACAAATTCAAAGCAATCAGATGAGTGGTTTCAGAGAAAAACATTTTTGACTAAAAACTGAAACAAGCGACCTAGCGGCCGATATAGCTCCGCTGTGTTTATGTAGAGAATAACTATTTTTGACACATGTTGATGAAGAAGGTGGAAATCTTTGATAGCTCAATGCAGTGGCCAGAGAAAAGTGGCTAAAATAGCTGCAAAAATACACAATTGAAGATTTCATCATACTTTGAATATATCACATCGGATCATCCCTAAGAACAAGTCAACCAAAGCTATCTGATGAGTAGTTTTTTGAGAATAAAATTTTCTGACCAAAAATGGCAACAATTGCCCCAAAAATAAAAATTGCAGATTTCATCATCATTTCAATAAATATCATTTAGTTAATCTATAGAAACCTGTATACCAAATTTCAAAGCTATCAGATGAGTAGTTTTGGAAATACATATTTTTTGAACAAAAATGGCAAAATTGCCCCCAAATTACAAAATTGCAGATTTCATCATAATTTCAATAATATCATTAAAGTGATCTGTAGGAACTTGTATACCAAATTGCAAAGCTATCAGATGAGTAGTTTTGGAAATACACATTTTTTGACCAAAAACGGAAAAAATTGCCCCAAAAGTGCAAAATTGCAGATTTCATCATAATTTCAATAAATATCATTTAGTTCATCTGTAGGAACCTGTATACCAAATTTCAAAGCTATCAAATGAGTAGTTTTGGAAATACACATTTTTTAACCAAAAACGGCAAAATTACCCCAAAAATACAAAATTACAGATTTCACAATAATTTCAATATATATTACTTAGCTCATCTGTAGAAACCTGTATACTAAATTTCAAAACTATCAGACCAGCACCTTTTGAGAAATACATTTTTTGACCAAAAATGGCAAAAATTGCCTTAAAAATGCAAATTTGCATATTTCTGCACAATTTGAACAAATCTGAAATAGATCATCCCTAAGGACATATGTACCAAATATCAAAGCTATCTGACTGGTAGTTTTGAAGAAGAAGATTTTTAAAGATGTTTTTACCAAAAATGACAAAAATTGCCTTAAAAAATACAAATATGCAAATTTCACCAAGATTTGAACAAATCTAAATGAGGTCACCCTCAGTAAACTGCATATTAAATTTCAAAGAAATCGGACAAGCGGTTTCAGAGAAGAAGATTTTTTTACCCAAAACAGCAAAAAATGCCCCAAAAATACAAATATGCAAATTTCACCACGATTTGAACAAACTTAAGTGAGGTCACCCAAAGTGAACTGCATATAAAATTTCAAAGCAATTGGACTTGCGGTTTCAGAGGAGAAGGCAATTGTTGACGGACGACGACGACGACGACGGACGACGACGGAAAATCAACCTATTTGATAAGCTCCGCGTCGCTGACAGCGGAGCTAAAAATTACCCCAAAAATAGAAACATGCAAATTTCATCCCAAATTTTAAAGATCTAATTTAGAATACCTAAAGGAACCTGCACACCAAGTTTCAACCTAATCTAACCAACGGTTACAGAGTTTTAGCAAATTGCAGGGTTTTTTTTTTCTCATTTGCATATTTTTGACACTGACAAGTTCATTTGAACAAATTCACATCTCCATCCCTAGGTGCACCTGTACACCAAATACTAAGACAGTAGGTGCTGCGGTTGAGGTGTTTTTGATGTGGACGGACATACATACATACATACATACATACATACATACATACATACATACATACATACATACATACATACATACATACATACATACATACATACATACATACAGACATGCAAATCGGACGCAAATGAACTGATTCAGCTTATACGATAACCTCACATTGGAATGTTACCAAATGTGAGCTAAAAATTCTATCAATTCTATCAACAACTTGCGGTACAATTGGCTACAATTGCCCATAAATGAGCAAATATTGCATGTTTTATATTGAAAAAAAATGTTCAGTTTTCTCATAGACTACCATGTATAGTGAATCAACATTTTCTATGAAATCCAAAAATCAAATTTCTTGTACATACATACACTTGTACCTCCCACTTTGAACAAAGTACATTTACATAAATCATCAAAAATATATACAAGTACAGATATATCTTGTTTTGTAAGAGAAAATTGTTAATAATTTGCCCAACAGACTCCCTTTGTTATGATTTGATATTTATGGATGAACAAGTGCTTTATCAGCCACATCTTGGCTTCTAATAGTTGTGAAAAAGACGGTGACCCCCCTCCCCCCAAAACAGACATGTGTAAAATTTCATGACCCTTCAAAACGCACCCCCCCCCCACCCCCTGGTAATTCTTATCCAGTCTCTATGAACAGACAAAGACTGTGTATGTTTGTTTTTTATCCGAAAAAAATTGCTTTGTCTCTATTTGACAAAAAATTCCTTTACTGTAACCTTGGTTCTCAATATACTGCACTTTCCAAAGTGTGTTCTTCAATGCAATAAAAAGAGGGAAAGTGAAAAGGCCAGTGCTCTCTGTTGTGTTTAAGTGCACTTTTGATTAGAGCAAACGACACACGACTCACACAGTGTAGCCATTAACTAGAATTCTACTTTATTAACATAATATCATTCACGTCATTGGTTGCTATTGGATACTTGAGATAGTGTCTCATCCTGGTGGCTTCCATCACTCAACACTTGTTATTAATGTATATAGGGTGAATATACTACACTCTCGCTGTTGTTGTCGACCACAGGCGCCTGTTCACTAGGTAGTCTGCTAGATAGATCGATTTTCGGCTCGATCTTATCGATCCCGTAATCGATATGCCCGCCACTGCAAGCTAAGTATTTAGATTGCAGCGGATGGCAGATCGAGTAAGGGATTGATAGATCGAGCCGAAAATTCATTGATTTAGCAGAAAACAAGTACCCAGATAAGCACCCATGTCGTCAACTATCTATCAAGCGTCGCGCGTCAAGCATCGTAACTGCCATCATTACTGTATCATTGCTGCAGCAAGTCGACCGCTGGCATTGCAAATTTACTCCTCGCTCGTGTTCGCCTGGAGCCCATGGAGGTTACATGCAAAAGACACCTACCTTCTGCCCACATATAAAGCTGTTGTTCATCTTTTCCTTCTCTCGTATGCATGACGTACTTTCATCGTCATCCATACTTCGTTGCCTTTTCCATAGACAGCAAAAGCGATGCCTTTTCCTGCTTTTCCCAGTCGACTGCTTGCTTTCCAAATAGCTTGCCATTACAAGACAAGCGTCTTAGCTATTTGGGCCGAACCGAAAGCCAAATATAGTAGAAGGTGTTCGGTAGGGTAACAACCTCAGATCGAACCGTGACCTGTCGTCCAAGGGCACGATAATACTACGCTCAGGGATTCAGATTGATACGTGTATATACATACCTGGCCGGATATGTTCCCGGTAGATTACATTTTCACGCAGGGGAAGGAAGGAAGGGTGAACTATTCGTGCAAGTGTCGCGATGACAAAAGAAACGTTGATCCAACGTTTACAGAGAACGTTACACCACAGGGAACTCAGGCTCATTATTTGTTTATATTCGCTAGTTTGTTTATGTGTGTTTGTTTATTTGTTACGTATAATTATTTTCATATACAATAAAGAGCGTACGAGTTGTATTTGTGTTCATATCTGTCAATAAAGAACGGTTTTGTTTGTTTTATTTGCTTGATTGTGCATCCATGTTTGATATTTGTTCATCTAAGGGGAGTCAGAAAAAAAACCAAAAAACAAGCATAAAAACAAAAAAATAAATAAATAAATAAACAAAAAATATAAAAACATACAAACAAGCACACAAATAAATAAATAAATAAACATACAATATCATAGAACATTGAATACATAACAAAAACAAGAAACAAATGTATACACACACTTGTATATATATATATAATATATTATATATATATACATATATATATATATATATATATATATATATATATATATATATATATATATATAATATATATATATATATATATATATATATGTATATATGCAACTGCTGTACCATTGCTCACCACTATGGTACTGCCATTGCATTCATATTGATATTATTGTCCTTGATTAGACTAGGATGGTTACAAATGGATATGTGTGCAAGTTAACGAAGTTAATCTGTGTTTTTATAGGTGTTTGACAATTGATACAAATGTACTTGATTCAAATAGGGTATTTGAAAGTTCAAATGTGGACAATATGATATTGTAATTTCACCTAAAAGTATAATTTCACTTTACATGGTACTATTAATCTTCAGGTAACTGTAAAATAATTTCCCTGACAAAACTTGCTATACCTCTAATATGTAAGTAAATGGGAATTGTTCATTGCCCTCAGTGAGCTTGAATTACAATAAGACAAGCCTCAGAATTGCCAAGGCAAGATGTTCATGTGACAGATAATTATACTTTTGTTCAGATATACAGTTAAATGACTTCAGAGAATGAAATCATGCAGCAAATCATTTTTATATTTCTTAACACTGAAACTGCTCTTTGATGGAAGGGATACTTATGAAAACCAGATATGAACTGGAAATGCTCACGTGTTTCATTATATTGCAGTTATGTGTAAACTTGAACCTTTGCCACATGTTTGCAACTTCATTGAAAGTGTTATGATCAATATAATGAATAATATTCACCACAGATTAATTCTAAATCCAAGTATATATCCCCAATCAGGAAAGTTCATTAAAATATGCAAATTAGGAATTGACAGAAATGTTCTCATTAAATATGCAAATTAGGAATTGGCTGAAGTGAAAATGTTAAATGACTTTCAATAATGCCGTATCATAGTATCTTTAATGTAAAAAGCAATTCGTCAACTTTGGTCTATTCAAGACAGATAAATATCCTTAATTAGGAAAGTTCATTAAATTTGCAAATAAGAAATTGGCTAAAGTAAAAATGCTTAATGACTTTCAATGTTGTATCATAGTATCTTTAATGTACATAGCAAGTTTCGTCAAATTTGGTCTAGTCAATACAGATAAATATCCGTAATTAGGAAAGTTCATTAAATATGCAAATTAGGAATTGGCTGAAGTAAAAAAGTTTAATGACTTTCAATAATGTTGTTTTATAGTATCTTCAATCAATATATGTAGCAAGATTCATCAACTTCAGTCAAGTCAATTCAGTTATATATCCCTAATTAGTGAAGTTCATAACATATGTAAATAAGGAATTGGCTGAAGTGAGACTGCTTAATGATTTTCAACAATGTTATATCATAGTATCTTCAATGTACATAGCAAGTTTCATCAACTTTGGTCAAGTTAATTCAGATATATATTATATATCTAATTAGGAAAGTTTATTAAATATGCAAATAAGTATTTGGCTGAAGTAAAAATGCTTTATGACTTTCAAAAATGTTATATCATAGTATCTTTAATGTACATAGCAAGTTTCATCAATTTTGGTCAAGTTAATTCAAATAGATATCCCTAATTTCAAAAGTTCATTAAAATATGCAAATTAAGAGTTTGATGAAGTAAAAATTCTTAATGACTTTCAATAATGTTAAATCATAGTATCTTCAATATACATACCAAGTTTTGTCAATTTTGATCAAGTCAAATCAGATATATATCCCTAATAAGGAAAGTTCATTAAATATGCAAATTATCCATTATCTTTTATGTCACCCCTTAATATCTTTCACAGCTGATATATCTTGGTGTGATCAACATTTGTAGCCAATCTCATCAAATTGTGTTCAGTCGTTGCCAATGTATATCCATTTTTTCTAAAATCATTAATTATGCAAATGAGCAATAAGTAAGCAAGCCACACCCACCAAAAACTAATCTGTTCTTGCCATTTGCAAACTGAATCTATGTACCGGATTGATTCTGATCTGATGAACCGTTTTTGAGATATTGAGTACACAGACCGACAGACAGACAGACAGACAGAACCCCCCTTTTCTGAGCTGTTTGAAAAATACATGACCCACTTTGCAGTTTTCAAATTCAAGTTGACACCCCCCCCCTTGATTTTGCCAGCCCTGAACCCTGGCCATAATAACTGAACACTCCCTAGACCCCTGAGTGTTGTCTTATTGTAAATCAAGCTCACTGAGGGCAATGAACAATTCCTATTACTTATATATTAGATATATAGCTTATATAAGTTAATATATAAGTTTTGTCTGGGAAAATATTTAAGAGCTACCTTCAGACTACTAGACCATGACACGTGGAGGGACCGTGACCATGAAAAGTGCATACTTTTAGGTGAAATTCCAACATCATAATTGTTTTCTGCACCTGGACTTTCAAATACCCTATTTGAATTTGCGTGTGGGTTTGTCAGAAACAGCATCATAATATGAAATTGAGTTTGCATAAGAACTTTCGTTTTGAGGGGTGAGGGAGGGGGTTTAAGTAAAACGAAGGAATTACGTTTCTTGTGCGTCAGCTAAATTTTATTATCGACAGCCCCTAAGCAGTAGGTGTAACATTTAAATGTGAATACCTGTTGGGATCAGACAAAAATTTACAATTATTTTTAGCAAAATATACAAGAAGTCGACATTGTCAAGGTAAGTTGAAAGTTTGATCAAAAGCAGAAAAGCATATATATGATATCGTCCTCTCCTCTTATTAGTCCTTCGTATGAGATGCACTTGCCACCATGCTGTGATGATTTACTTTAATCAATTAATGACCTGACAGCTGTGTACCGGTATGTTGATTTAAAGTGTTTATGCCATGCCCAAAGCACTAAGGTTTAAAATCAGTCTTTATGCCTTGGAGATAAGTTCCACCCATATTGCACATTGAGAGTTGCACTCTGGATATAGTTGTAAGCAAGTATTAAGGGACTGGTCAGTTTCTTCGGCCTGGGGGGGCCGGTGGATTATCTTTTGCCGACGTCAAAAAGTGGCTGACCCCCCCTATTCCAAATTTTGAAAACAGGGTGACCCCCCCTATTCCAAATTTTGAAAACAGGGTGACCCCCCCCCCCACACGCGACAACTGTAATATGTAATAATATAATACTGTAATATATATATATATATATATATATATATATATATATATAATATATATATATATATATATATATATATATATATATATATATATATATATATATATATGTTATATTTTACATACATTTATATTTTAAGTCATTCTGTGTTTTAATGAAATTGTTGGCATGTCAGTTGTAAGATAGGAATTTCAAAGTGTCAATCTTAAAGTTTGAATACAGTACATTTTGAATGAGCTGTGAATGTATTTCACACTTTCTATGCTCAACCAGATGTCCTGAACTGTTGTACAAAATGGATGTCAATCATTCATATCAAACAGGAAAAAGCAGTAAATCAAAAACTTTGATGGGTGTTAAGACTTGCCAGCCATCCAATTAAATCTCCTGAGGAACAATAGAGAGGCATTTTAGCCAAATCTGATGTGTGCAGAGTTTGAGATGACCTTTTCTTGTAACATTGATATTTGTGCATGTTGCTTTCTCATACTGAATTCTCATGGAGAGAACAGAAAAGTATCAGGAATTTGTCATGCTTTTCATATGAAATGCAGATTTCATAAAGGTACACTTTCACTTAGCAAACATCAAGAAATCTCTGGCATATATCTCTGATTTATTAAAGTATGGCGCCCGAAGGGCGCGGAGAAAAATATGAAACATCCTGATACCTCTGATATATATTTCTTGTATATTAAAGTCATGCACAGGAAGGGCATGCTGAAAAATGTCTGATATATTAAAGTAATGTGCTCAAAGAGCACGCTGAAAAATATTGAACATACAGATATCTCTGATATATATATGCCTGATATGTTAAAGTTGGGCGTGCTGAAAATTATTAACGTTACGCGCCCGAAGGGCGCACCGAAAAATGCAACTGGATGAAATTTGTGGCTGACACGATGCATTTTAGGCAATGATGAGCCTGTGTCGAAATTCAAAAACACACTGACCCCCCCTATTGGGCATTTCAAAAACATGGTGACCCCCCCTATCACCAAAGTCAAAAACAGGGTGAACCCCCCCCCCCCCCCCATGAATCCACCGGCCCCCCCCAGGCCGAAGAAACTGACCAGTCCCTAAATGTTGCAGGTGGGCGCATCCCCAAAAGTCAAATCAGTCGATTTTTTTTCGCCTTTCCGAAGTTCACACAAAGGTTTATCTAAGTATTTCACACCTCTAAAGCTCTCACTGAAAATAACTGAGGGATTCTGTTTACATAATAGTCATACTATTGAACTAAATACCCTCACTCAGCACCATTTCTCCACGGACCATGGTGAAAAGCTGTTCATTTTATGGCATGCAACAACAAAGCGAGTTCGGGGGTGAATTTCATTTCAGTCCCTAATCATTTACCTAAATTGATGCCCCTTATATTGAGAAATTTGTGGGGCGTCTGTCTCATCAAGAAAGTTCAAGAGTATTCCATGTAAATTTTTCAGAGTTGGATTTGCGCCTTGTTTAACTTAAAAAAAGTCTATAACCTCCATGAAAACCTGTAGTAGGCAAATAGTCTGCATTTTACTTTTAAAATTTGTCATTTCGTTAAATTGCCACTCACGTACAATGTGGCAGGAAGAGCAAAGTCTGTCACTGTACGTCTATACAAATCTGTTAATCGAGTTGGATATACATTTTCACCTCATAAACATCAAACCAGTCCATCCTGTTTAGTTTCCAGTCAGCCAGATGTAACAACTCTTGACAAATCAAAATTACAATTTTGTAACATCGCATTGCATTTAGTAGTTGATGTTCGCACTTTCAAAGCTTGAGCAATTGACACGCCAATACCAGTGCTACTAGAGGGGTGAATGAGATATCTGCTGAGAAGCAAAATAGACGTTGGGCAAAGCAACCGACATGGCAGGCTAATTTTAGCTAATCACCAGTAAAATCAACTGGTAGGTCTATACTCATTAAATTTGGCAGCAGTTTTTCAGAGCTGTTTCACCTTTTATGAATTCATATATCTTTTCAAAGTGACAATTTTGCCAGCATTAATAGATGCATGATGAACAAGTCATCGTTGATGACACAGTGCCCACTTGTTAATGGGTACTAATCACAAGTCCTCGGAGAGAATAGAGTCCTGTTCATTAATTATATTATAGGTCTGTGATTAAAAATAATGCGATACAGATGAGGCTTAATGTCCGAGAATGATTGAGTTCTATGGCGGTGAAAACATAAAACCAATGTAGGCTGCCATCCTAATTACAAAAGGTCATTAAATGAGTCAGTTAGTAATTAATCTACATTTTGGCATCCTACCATAATTAACACTGACAGATTATCACTGGTACCATATTTCATAAAGTTTGATGCAGTGCTTCTGGACATTCACCCTAAAATCAAAAATTCATCATGTAAATGCAAATTAGCAATTAATTTAAACAATAGTGCTAAGTGTCATTGAGATCAACATCTGTACCAAGTTTCATCAAATTTGATGCAGTATTTGTGGACATATCACTCTAATTAGGAAATTTCATTATACATATGCAATTACAAATTAATTACCATGACACTGACAATTAGATATTATTCCCTAATATTTTTCTTCATTCAGCGAAGGAAAATACTCATGACGTAATGACCGTGTCCGGTGTCACCACTCGTCTTCGACTCGTGGTGACACGGTCATTATGTCATGAGTATTTTTCAAGCTGAAGGAAGAAAAATATTGGGGAATAATATATTTATTACATGCACATGCCAAGAATTCAATATCTTTTGCAAAATAAAAGAAGTTTTTCATGACGATTCTGCGTTTAAAATTTTGAACTACTTTAGGAATAACATCAGTACGCCATGCGCAAGTTGTCAATCATTTCCAATCATCCGTTGCGTATGTGAGCGAGGAACAAGGCATTCACGTTCGTTTCAAGCAACATTATAGCTGAGTAAACAATTTTCCCGAACGTATGAAACATAGTTATTCAAGCATGAATACCTTGGGCGTATAGGTAACCCAGGTCTAGTCCCTACCAGAAAATTGCTTTCAGAGCTTTTGGCCTTTGCCCAAACTCCATATGGGCGAAGGCCAAAAGTCTCCAAAGGCAAAAAGACTCTGGCAGGGACTAGACTAATAGGTAACCGACCAGTGCTGAATAATGCCGAAGATTAACCAAGTAACATTTCCAGGCTGTGTGAACATGAAAATGGAAATCTGTTGTCCTGTCTGTATGAAATTATCTCACTAAGATCATCCTAGGGACCTGTATACCAAATATTAAAGCTGTCTAACCAGTGGTTTTGAAAAAGCAAGCAACCTAACAGTTGACAGAGCTCTGCTGTGTTATGTAGAGAATAACTTTTAGTGACACGTGTTGATGACGAAGGTGGGTATCTTTGATAGCTCATTTCAGGATGGTCTGACCGAAAATGGCAAAATTAGCTGCAAAAATAGCCACAATTGAAGATTGCATTATAATTTCAATATATTACATTAAAGATAAACCTTAGGAACCTGTATATCAAATATCAAAGCTAGCAGATGAGTAACATTTGAGAAACAGAGATTTTGACCAAAAATGGCAAAAATTGAGCCAAAAATGGCAAAAAATGACCCAGAAACACAAAAATTGAAGATTTCATCAAATTTCAATATATTACACTAAGACCACCCCCAGGAACCTGTAGCGTGACCAAATATCAAAGGCATCAGACAAGTAGTTTTTGTGAAACACATTTTTCCACCAAAAATGGCAAAAAAATGCGCCAAAAATACAAAATTTCAGATTTTATCATATATTTAATATATCATATTTAGTTCATCTGTAGGAACCTGTATATCAAATATAAAAGCTGTCAGATGAGCGGTTTGATGAAATAAATGGACAAAAATATTCCTTAAAAATACAGATTTGCATATTTCATCACAATTTGAACAAATCTAAGTTGGGTTATCCTTAGGGACCTGTATACCAAATATCGAAGCTGTCTGACCAGCGTTTATGAAGAAGAAGATTTTTACCAAAAAATGCCTTTTTGGCACTAATTTGCATATTTTCAACAATATTCAAAACTTAAAAAAATATTATTTCTTGTAATCATATTTTGCATCTACCCAACAAATATCAAACTAGTAAGTACTGCGGTTCTCAAGATATTTGAGTGGATGGACGCCTCACAAACGGACATACATACATACATACATACATACACACATACACACACACACACACACACACACTGTGTGTGTGTGTGTGTGTGTGTGTGTATGTGTGTATGTATGTATGTATGTATGTCCGTTTGTGAGGCGTCCATCCACTCAAATATCTTGAGAACCGCAGTACTATACATACATACATACACACATACATACATACACACATACATACACAGACATACATACATACATACATACATACATACATACATACATACATACATACTGACATACATACTGACATACATACTGACATACATACATACTGACATACATACTGACGACGGACGCCGGACAGATACCCATCCCAATAGCTTCTATAGACTATGGTCTATAGTAGCTAAATAGTGTCTTGCAAGGTGTGAACAAAGTATATGGCTACGGTCATCCATACAGACTTGTTTACCCAACTGCAAAGCTATCACACAAGCAGTATTTGAGAAGAAGACTTTTTTCTAAAATTGGCAAAAATTGCTACAAAAATATGAAGTGTATTTCCGAACTATATAAATTATAAGGGTCATCCTAATTAAGGGACCTGTACACCAACTATCAAAGCTGTCTGACCAGCTCTTTTGAAGGAAAAAAAAAAGAAATTGACCAAAAATGACAAAAATAGCCTCAAAGTACAAACTCCCAGTTTTTGGCATAATTTGTAGAAATCATATTTGTGTCATCCCTAGGGACATGTATACCAAACGTTAATAATAATAATATTTATTACTTCAAAAATGCCTTCCATGAATGGAACATCTCAAGGCGCCTCACAAAACACAATCAAAAAACGAAAATTACAAGAGTTAAAAAAACAAAAAAAAACTGACAGTCACAATTGAATAAAAATTACAAGAGTAAAAAAACAAAACTGAGAGTCACAATTAAATAAAATGAGAAGACAGTCGCTGATTAAAAACTACACAATATCATTCCTAAAAAGATTGTGCTGTGTGACCAGAACTATTGTAAAAAGAGGTTTCTGACCAAAAATTAAAATTACACATTTACATATTTCATCACAATTTAAACAGAATTTTAAGAACGTCATCCATGTGGACCAGTGTTCGGAATATCAAAACTGCCCAACAAGCGTTTTTTTTTAAGATTTTTAAAAGATTTTTCAACTGAAAATGACAACAATTGCCTTAAAAATACAAACTTGTATAATTCATCACAGTTTGAACAAATCTGAGTATGGTCATCCCTAGGGACCTGTATACCAAATATCAAAGCTGTCTGACCAGCGGTTATGAAGAACATTGTTTACAAACAAAAGCTTTTTTTTTTGAGATAATTTGCACAATTTCAAAAATATAAAAAAGAGAACAAAACAGTCTGGCATAATCATATGTAGCATCTACACAACAAATATTGAGTCTGAGTACTGCGGTTCTCAAAATATCTAAGTGGGCGTACATCCTCAGCAATATACATATGTATGTAACCGTACCAGTACATACATACATACATACGCACATACATACATACTGACAACAGACGATGGGCAGATACACATCCCAATAGCTTCTACAGACTACAGTCTATAGTATCTAAAATTGATTCATAACTATAAAATCTGGTTTTCAGTCTATTCATTTATGACTCTTTTGAATGGCTAATGTATGTATTCTTGGTTCAAACTTAGCCGCATGTAAATACAAAACAGAAAGACATGATTTACAGTGTTTCATCTAGGATGCTACACCTTGGAGGGGACTGGTCCCCCTCTACATCTGCAGCTTCAACAACTGCCCATCCTAACTCCGGTCTTAAGGCCAGTGTCTTGGTATCTTGAGAAACTGCCATAAATCCACCAACAAAGTGCATCTTGTATGAATCTTCATCATGGTAGTCCCATACAAATGGTGCTCTTGCCAGTCCAGATGTGAAGGCTTCTGTTGTTAATCCAAAAAACTCTTCACTGATGGCCCAATTGTCCAGGCATTTATTTTTCACCATACCCTCAAAACCTTCACGGTAAGGAAACAGTGTGATTATCCATCCAGATATGTATGGTCCTCCAGAATTATCATCTAGCTGTGGAAATGATAAAAAGACAAGTAATTGACAATGATGTAGTCAGAGCTTGAAAAATGGGAATTTGTTACTGGAAGTAACTAAAAATTGAAGTCGATATGATGAGCATGAAAAACGATGCAAGTATCAAAATCACGTCTGTGACTGATGCCCATATTGGATTGGATTGTAAACAAGAAGACATTAGTAATAGTACAAATGGCAAAGAGTTATGTCCTTTTACCAAGTTGGACTGAATTAGTTATCAGTGTCATGTCCTGGCCTTTGAAATGTCAAAATTCAACTAATCCGCAAGAAACTTATCCAGGTATGTCTGAGTAATGGTTCTTGACATAAAAAAGTCAGAACGCCAGATGTGAACCAAAAATGTCGTCATGTTCAGTACAGAAGAGACTTCCTATAATTAGCTATTGATACTGCCAAATGCCTTTCTTGACTGGTACATCTTTCTATGATCAACATCTGCAGCAAGTCATAAGATTTAGTGCAGTCATTCACAATAAAGATCTCTTATAATCAAACGTTATTTCCCGGTTAAAATCTCAACTTTACAACAAAAAACAATGGAGTTGTTCCATACCATGGTGTTAAGAATATTAAGCCAATCTTGGCTGCCACCCTAATCACAAAAGATCATTAAATAAGTCAATAAATAATCTCGTCATCTTGCTACACACTGGACGATCAACATTTGTACAGAGTTTCATCAAACTTGCTGTGGTATTTCTTGACATAATATACTTATTATGAAAGTACATTAAATATGCAAATTAGCAATTAATTGACATTATACTGCTAATGTCTTTGCACATGAGTATTTACTATTAGCGTACTAAGAGATTAACATCTATACCACATTTCATCAAATTTGGGTTGGTATTTATTAATACGGCACCCTAAATACAAAATTCATCAAATATGCAAATTAGCAATGAATTGACATGATTCTGCTGAATGTCTTTGCACACAGCTCTGGTATATGAACATCTGTACCAAGTTTCATCAAATTTGAGTCAGTTTTTCTTGACATATTACTGGAATTATGAAAATTCATTTATTATGCAAATTAGCAATTAATTGATACAATACTGACAAATGTATTTGTGTGATATGAGAGCTTTTTCCAAATTCACTAATTATTCAAATTAGCACTAATTATGAGTGCCACCCCCAAAACATTAGACGTACATATGTATGCCATAGTGTATTATCCTTGTACCAAGTTTGAAAGAATTTGCTCAGGCATGTATGATATATCTGCATCACGGACAAATGGATGCATGTAGCCCAATTCATAAGTGCCCTGGACTTTGTCCTGGGAGACTAATTAAAACTCAAATATTCTGGTGAACTGATTTAAACTTCTGAAAAGATAATATGGTATTGAAGTAATACAACACCAGATTTTAAGATACACGGAATATCAAAACGCACTATCATATTAATTATACAGAATAGACCCTTTTCATAAGTCTAGCGCCCTCCTGTGGCCACTGTGAATTTGAAGTCATTAAAAGCAAGGCCACTGGGGAAAACCCTCTGCAGTGGCTGCCAAGGGTTTTCCCCAGTGGCCTCGCTTGACTTCAAATTCACAGTGGCCACAGGAGGGCGCTATACCGGTACTTACAAAAAGGGTCTAATTGGGCAAATTCACTTGACCTTACTTTGTAGATATCAGACCAGAATTTTCTGTCCACCTTCCCACTAGCAGCCTTGACAAACTGATCCAAGATTGGTAGCAGTTCCTTAGTCCACCACTTCAGATCATACTGCTCCAGTTTTCCTGCCTTTTCCCTGACAGCTATCCAGTCTTCCTTCGTGCCCTCTAGCGTAATGGATGGAATACCACAGAGAGTCGAACACTCATATGAAAAGAATGACTGCATAGCATCCATCAAGACAATATCACCCACTGCCTTTTCCATTGGACCAGTTGTGCTGAACTTTGGAGTGATGAGATCATAATTATTGACTCCAATTTCATCTTTGATCTTCTGTGAAAATTCACCGAACACCTCTGGCCATGGATTGGTTGCCAAGCCTTTTACAAAATCATCTCTCCTGATTGTTATCTTCTTCTTCCCAGAGTGTGCCACAAACTTCTCTCTCAGCTGCTTTGAATTCTGGTTGATGTGGATTGCTAATCCCTGTGAGATACACAGCCATATCATGTCTGGACTCAACACCAATGGATAGTGATTATCATAGGCCAGGTGTACCGCCTTCACCAAGGCATGTAGAGTTCCTGAGCTGACAATGTTGGCATCAGTTTGAAAACAACTCTCAATCTTCTGTTTGGTTCGAGCTGTGATATCTTTTATGTGAGATCCAGACGGTAGTTTTTCATTACAGGGAGATACCCTGGCCACTTCAAAGGTTACTCCTGTAACAGTAATTTAACAACTTGCATTCAGCAAATGATTTTGGTAGTTAAAGTATACTGCAATACATTTTCAACAAGTCATTGTAAATGACATAGTCCCTGATTGGTAAATAAATTTTGAATCCATTGACAGAAATCATGAAATTAAATTCATCAAAGTGTATCCGGTAAATGGCTGATCTTGCATTGATGTGCATGTGCTTTATTGATGTACAAATGGAATGACAGTTTCACTTAATTAGTGTAGTAGCTGGGCAATAAATGTGACTATATGTTATGAGAGTAGGTACAAAAAAGTCAGAAGAAATGGCCAATTGGCAACCATATTCGATTGTATCAGGAGGAAATTTGACTTGCATAAGTAAAGTCACAATGAACATATATCAATGGCTCTTTGAATGTATGAGTAAATGTATATCAGATTATTGTGTATGCTGTCTGCTGAACATTAATATTAAACATCCTCAACCATGCATACTTACACTACATTTTCACCATGACCTAATACTGTCTTACTGCATTGAAGTGGCCAGGGTATCTCCCTGTATTACTGTCCTTTGGATTGACAACCATATATGTTCAGTAGGACAAACTGATTCACAAACCTGTACGACTGGGTGACTCAATGGTTTCTTTCACAAGCTGTAATTGTTTCTCTACCTCCTCAGCTCTTGAAATGACCTCTGCATCACAACAGCCCCACTCCCTCATATCCCTCTGAAAAAAAGGAAGAGGATATTTCAGTCCAATCATGACAAAGTATTACATCCACAAGATAAGCCTAATAGGCTAAACCCGGAATTCGAATCGACCACTGTACAAACAAAGCCATGTGCGCAAACGCTCATAGTCGTACGTGTATTTCCATACGCGTTAACACATGTACCGGCATCACATGATTATTTGGGCGTACTGAGTCTGTAGAACACATCGCGTCCTTTTTATTCCGGAGTATAGAACCATTAAGACAAGTCATCGTTGATGACACTGTCCCCATTTGTCCATTTTGTTATAATCTTTGGTGTCTGTAGCTGTGGTCTAGGTATAGCTGTGGAATGACATTGATGCAACGGGTGCATCAGGCCTGTGACTTGCTTAATAAAGTAATCTGAGGAACGTTCACCATCTCTGCCAGTAATGACCATTGAAGGAACTTTTGATTACATAACACATAACGATGCCCTCACTGCCTCTAGTGTCATGATGGCACATACTTTTAGTATACACATGGTTTGGTGGAATTTTAGAAATGGTATGGGATCGAGTATGTTGTTATAATCAGCCATTTCGGATCATATAATGAAACAACTTAATGTGCACAAGAATGCAGCCATATCACGTTTAAACAAAATCAGTCCATCGAAGGACAGTGACCTATGTTTATGTTTCAAAGACATAAAAAAATCACACCAAAATTGAAATCAAATGGCTGTCTATTGACCATATGGATCATAGCACAAAATTAGTATATGTATGCCATAGTACTTTATCTTTGTACAAAATCTCAACAACATTGGATAAGGAATATTTGCATATGATTAAGCCTCAAAGACATGATGAAATCCAAAAATGACCATCTGGCAGCGATATTAGGGAAAAATGACAATCTGGCAACCATATTGGAACATGTCACGAAGTACATTGACATGTATATGTATGCCATAGTGCATGATCTTTGTGCCAAGTTTGGACAAAATCGGTGTAATGACCTTTGAATTAAGCTTCAAAGACATGCAAAATTCCAACAAAATGGCAGTTCTGCAGCCATATTGGCTCCGATCGCAAGGTTAATTGATACACGCATATGTATGCCATAGTGCTTTGCCTTTGTGCCATGTTTGAACAAAATCGGTTCAAGGATATTTGAGTTATGGTTCAAAGACATGAAAAATCGCTAACAAAATGGCTGTCTCATGCCCATTTTGGATCGTATGTAGGCCATAGTGTTATGCCTTTGTGCCATTTTTGAACAGAATCGGTTCAAGGATGTTTGAGCTATCAAAGACATGAAAAATCGCTAACAAAATGGCCGTCTCATGCCCATTTTGGATCGTATCGCAAAATAATTTGACATGCATATGTAGGCCATAGTGTTATGCCTTTGTGCCAAGTTTGAACAGAATCTGTTCAAGGATGTCTGAGTTATGGTTCAAAGGCATGAAAAATTGCAAACAAAATGGCCGTCTCACGCCCATATTGGATTGTATCGCAATATAATTCAACAAGCATATGTAGGCCATAGTGTTATGCCTTTGTGCCAAGTTTGAACAGAATCTGTTCAAGGATGTTTGTTGAGTTACGGTTCAAAAACATGAAAAATCACAAACAAAATGGCCGGCCGTCTCACGCCCATATTGGATCGTATCGCAATATAATTCAACATGCATATGTACGCCATAGTGTTATGCCTTTGTGCCAAGTTTGAACAGAATCGGTTCAAGGATGTTTGAGTTATATGGTTCAAAGACATGAAAAATCGCAAAAATATGGCCACCTTGCAGCCATATTGGATTGTATCACAAAATAAATCTATGTGCATCTGTAGGTCATATAGTGCTATGCCTTTGTGCTAAGTTTGAACAGAATCGGTTCAAGGATGTTTGAGTTATGGTTCAATGAAAAATCGCAAACAAAATGGCCGCCTCACGCCCATATTGGATTGTATCGCAATATAATTCAATATGCATATGTAGGCCATAGTGTTATGCCTTTGTGCCAAGTTTGAACAGAATTTCAAGGATGTTTGAGTTATGGTTCAAAGACATGAAAAATCGCAAAAATATGGCCACCTTGCGGCCATATTGAATCGTATCGCAAAATAAATCGGTGTGCATCTGTAGGTCATAGTGCTATGCCTTTCCCGGTTTGTGCCAAGTTTGAACAAAATTGGTTCAGCAGTGTCTGAGAAACGGCTCCGGACGGATGGACACACAAGACCCAATCTATAAGCCCTGCCGGACTTCGTCCGCGGGAACTAATAATAGACTAAAATGTATGTGTCGATCACTTTCAAAAGTTAGATACTCGAATTACCACGCAAGAGTTTGATAAATTTTTGACAATGGGTTATGACAAACTAACTGAATTTTGCCTGATGAAAATATCTTGTTTGAATCAGCAGTTGTGAGATCAGTAATGAAAATTAAGAGAATAAACATAATTTGTCAAAGTTGCAGAAACATCATCTCAGAATCAACAATAGTAAGATCATGGAAATGGCCAGAAACTGCTTACGTGTTTTATTGCATGATTGCAGTTGTCTGTAAATTTCACACTTTTGCTACAAGTTTCCAACTTCATTAAAATTGCTATGATCAATATCATGAACAATATTCACCACAGATAATAATAAATGTCATTAAGTATACAAATATGTAATTAGCTAAAATTAAAATACTAAATTTCTAACTGCTGTAATTGTATCACCACTTTATGTAGCAAGTGTAATTGCCTTTGGTCAAGTCCTTCAAGATTTATATGCCAAACTGTGAAAGCTCATTGGATACATAAATTATAAATTAGCTGACATGAAAATGCAAAATATCTTTCACTAATACAATAACATAGCGTCAATGACACTTGGCTCACATTTGGTTTGATGTGGCAGGCCAGAGTGAGTATACTTATCTAAGTTTACCCCTGGGAATATGCATATCAAGTTTCAAAGCAATCAGACAAGCAATTTCAGAAAAAAGTTTTTGACTAATAATGGAAAGCAATTGCCAAATGTAACGCTCATTTATTGGACACAGACACGATCACTGAATCCAACATGTTCTTTTATTTCCGACTCCACAGAAACTAAGACAGAGCACTGGTTTGTTTACAACACAGTAGTTTATGACATAAGACTAAAAGGAAAAAACCAAAGATATCTGCATATCGATTAAACTCTGATGGCATCTGACCATGGTAGATGGCTCAGATAAAAAGTAAATACGGAGCTAACTCAAACTCCGGCTAGAACAAAAATGGCGGAATGTCATATAGCAAATACGCATGCGCGCGTGTTTAATTTGCTCACGTCACACACTTCCCTGCTTGATGGTTGGTGTCTCAACAACCAAGCAAAAGCTACAAGCTAATTACATTTAGTTTGAGAAATCATCTGCATAATCAAAAGATTTGACTGTGCTATATTAGTCAACACTTGCGAGTCAATCTGAAAAGCAACAGTAGATTCTTTCACAGCAGATTTGGGCAAATGAAAAGGGTTAGAATGACATCCAGCATTCTCACGACTTGTATGTCGAAGTCTTACAGTTTCTTCTTCTGTCGGCAAGGGCTCTGGACTCTGTCTGATATCCACCTTGTCTGTAAGATTCTTCACCACTTCCTCAGTACCAGGTTGTGCAGAGCTTTGAGTATTCATGTCAGAGGGCTGCTTCCCTGCTTTGACTGAAGTACCAGGCTCACTACCATAGGTTGAAATTACTTTCTCCTCTGGATTTCCGGTCTGATCAGGTACTGCTTCTGGTGATGCGGAACATAACTGCTCCCAGCGCATACAATCAACGCCATAGTCAAATTCATCATCATCTGACTCACTACAGGACGTATCTTCAGACTTAACCACATCAGTGGGAGTACTGTCAAGTTCCATGTCTTTTGCAAGGCTTCTGGAATCCAACATCTCTCCACGATGAACAGTCTTCTTAGGGCGTCCTCCATCAACGGGCTCAACAACGTAGGTATTCCCACCTGTGTCAAGTCGATCAACCACTATATATGGTTCTGGACTCCATACATCTTGTATTTTATTCCGTCCTCTTGTATTTCTATTCCGCAGAAACACTCGAGCACCGACTGGTAAGTCTGTCTTATCAGCCTTACGGTCATTTCTGGTTCTCCTCCTCAGGGCTTCACGCTCTGTTTTCTTTGAGGCCATATCATATGCATCCATCAACTTCTGGTGATGCTCAGCAATCCACTCTTCCACCTGACTATTGTCGTCGGCATCCACCTCAATTCCTAGTAAATGATCCACAGGGAGTGAAGGTTCTCTACCAAAGAATAAGTAATGCGGTGAATACCCAGTAGACGAATGGGGTGTACTGTTGTATGCATATACCAACTCTGGCAGCAACTCTGGCCATTTACGCTTCTTCTCGGGGGGTAGAGTGCGTAAACGCTCGTGCAAGGTGTGATTAAATCGTTCGCATTGCCCGTTCCCTTCCGGGTGGTATGGGGTCGTGCGACTCTTCACAATGCCATACACCTTACAGAGTTCACTGATGAGTTTGCTCTCAAAATTCCGACCTTGGTCGCTGTGTATTCTACGTGGCACTCCAAACCTCACAAACCAATCACGAACCAGGACTCGCGCTACCGTTGTGGCTTTCTGGTCTCGCGTGGGGATGGCTTGAGTGAATTTCGTAAACACATCTCTTAGCACAAGAACATTCTCGATACCATTGGTTCCAGGTTCTAAAACGGTAAAATCCATGGCTAGTACCTCCAAAGGCTTCGTAGCAGTGAGGGATCCTATAGTTGGGTGGAGTCTCTTCCCTGCTTTGGCCAAGGTACAGCGTTTACATCTGTGACAATAGTCGGTTGCATCAGAGACCATGTTGGGCCAATAACACCTACTCCGAAGAAGGGCAATCGTCTTCTCAGACGCCTGGTGTCCAACCTGGTCGTGTACAGCAAACAATACTTTACTCTTGAGTGAGTCAGGAAGTAATAGCTGTCTAACTTCACGTCCGGTTTCATGTACAATGCGGTACAAAACACCATTATCTTCTTTGATTCTCTTCCAACCTCTGAGTAGTTTACGTGTTGATTTGGTCTCTTTCATCAGCTGTCTATTTGTTGGCGGGTGTTTGTTCTCCCAATAGTACCATAGTCTTCCTATGTGGTCATCAGCTTTCTGGAGTCTGGCAAGTTCATCCCTTGGAACTGTGGGGAAAGTAGAAACAGTCTTTGGTTCCATCTTAGCAGATCTTGTACGTATCTCATCAAGTAACACATCTGTAGTTGTGTGATGAACCTGTTGTCTGACAGCATCTGGTAAAGGCTGAGGTAGTCTAATGGTTGCAGTATGGTTGACAAGGGTTTCACTTGTAGTTTCCTCCAACCGTACAGATCTTGGTTCATTACCATGGCTGACCTTCCTACTGAGCGCATCAGCATTTCTGTTACTCTTACCGGAGCGATACTTGATAGTGAACGTAAACTGTGCAAGTTCTGCGGCCCAACGTGTTTCAGTGGCTCCCAACTTGGCTGTTGATTGTAGATAACTCAAAGGATTGTTGTCTGTGTAAACTACAAACTCAGATCCAATCAAAAGGTCACGGTACTTCTGGGTTACTGCCCATTTCAATGCTAGCAGCTCCAACTTCATACTGGAGTAGTTGTTCATGTTGCGTTCATTAGGCTTCAAACTGCGGCTGGCGTACCCTAGGACTACAATTCTGTCACCTTGCTTCTGTGAAGCACTGCTCCTAAACCTTGGAGGCTTGCATCAACCTCAAGTATGAAAGGTAGGTTGAAATCCGGGTAGCCCAATATAGGTGCCGAAGTCAAGACTTGTTTCAAAGTATTAAAGGAATCTTCATATGACAGATCCCAGCGGTCTCGAATCACACATGCAGTACGCTTCTGCTTGACTTTCTTGCCGGTCTTCTCATCTGCAGAGGGGCTCCTCAGCAGGTTTTGCAGGGGTGCTGCAATGTTGGCATATCCTTTCACAAATCTCCTATAGTATCCAGACAAACCTAAGAATCCACGGAGTTCTCGCTCAGACTCCGGTCGAGGCCACTCTCGTACGGCTCGTACTTTCTCTGGATCAGGGGCCTGTCCCTTCACTGGTCACCAAATGTCCTAAGAAGTGAACAGTGGTGTGGAATAGTTGACATTTCTCAGGCTTGACCTTCAAGTTAAGGTTTGATAGGCGTGAAAGAACCAAGTCAAGTCTTGCTAAGGTTTCCTCGAATGTGGATCCGAAAACCAATATGTCGTCTAAGTAGATCAGGAGAGTTTGAAAATTCAAATCTCCGAAAGCTTTGTCCATCAATCTCATGAACGTCGCCGGGGCATTACAAAGCCCGAAAGGCATTCTTGTATACTCGTACAATCCTCCTGTGCCTGTCCTAAATGCGGTTTTCTCCATATCGCGTTCTGCCACGGGGATTTGGTTAAATCCATGAGCAAGGTCAAGGCTACAGAAGTATTTGGCTCCTTTCATTACATCTAATGCCTCGTCTATTCTCGGTAATGGGTATGCGTCATTGTGGGTCTTCGCGTTAAGGGAACGGTAATCAATGCATAGTCTCAGCTTGCCATCTTTCTTGCGTACTAGAACAATGGGTGAGGCATATGGGCTTGAGGACTCGCGAATGATACCTCTTTCCAATGACTTGCGAATGTACTCTCTCACTTCACTCCACTGGTGTGGGGGTACTCTGCGATGTGGTACTTTAACTGGTTTGTCATCTATTGTTATGATCCTATGTTCCACAACATCACAGAAACCAATGTCGTCTTCGTTCTTACTAAATATAGTCTCGTGTTTCTGAATAACTTTGTACAATTCGTCGTATTCGGTGTCACTGATGTCACCAACATCCATCCTAGAAATAAGATTTTCTATGACAGGTGTCGCTAACTCAGTAGTCTCAGCTGCCTTGATCTCTACCTTGATGTTCTCGTTCACAGCGCAAAACCTGATAAGGGGCTGCATCACTGCCGGTTTGATCACACCAACTGGGGTACGTGGCGATAAGTACACATCAGTATCACTGAAATTTGCCAGCTGCATAGGGACTCTACCGTTACCATCCACAGATACATATGCTGCTCCTACAGCTACACCATTCTGTAGTTCTGCAACATGTGCTACATGTCTCTCCAGCAGTGCGTGGTATGTCTGTCCTGCTGCTGCTGATCGAACGGATCCTTCAATGACTCTGATAGAACGGGCAGGGAGTAATACAGGCTTCCTACCAGCGATGCGTACAGGTTTGACACTTGAACTTGTGGTAGTTGCAACAGCTTCTTCATTTACTGTTAAGGGTTTGCATATTTCCAATGCGTGTAGTAGTTTAAGCTCATCAGGTCTGACAAGCTTTGACATCTTGTCCATGTAGTCATATCCATACTTGTCAATGAGTGTCTGTCTCATATCTCTAAACACATTACAGCCAATAACACCTGGCATTCGTGTCTTGCGTGCTTCGACTGGGGTGTTTACAGGATCACGTACAACTAAAAATCCTAAATCATGAAAAGTGTGGTTCAATACTGTGACAGGAAGCTCGACATATCCGATGAAGGGAATTTCCAAGCCTTGGGATGCTGAGATCTGGATAAAAGACGTGACATCTACTAACTTTCCATCTTGAGTGAGGTGCTCTTTGAAGAAACGTTCAGTCACGGTGCTCACCTCCGCACCTGTGTCAACCAAACATCCAACTTCAGCATGCCCCAACTTGACAATAATCTCAGGACAATCCCCAACAGCTTTGCGTATGAGTGAGCCTCCATCTATCAACGACTCGCCTACCACGCGGCTCACAGCAGTAGGCTGTCTGCGTTTAAATCTTGGGCTTTTGGTGCAGATTGGGACGGAATTGTAACTGTAGACAGATCACTACGTGACTTCCTTTGGGGACAGTTCTTCCGTAGGTGATCCATAGAGTTACAAATCCAACAGTGACGCTTCCCATCTGTGGCCACAACCTGTCGCTTGACAGTGGACTTGCCAGATTTGTTCTGAAGCACAGAGAGGAGTGATTCTATCTGTTTCTGTTGAGCGGCGATCTGCTCCCCTTGTTTCAAGACTAGACTGTACACATCACTCTCCACTGTAGCTTCACGAACTGTTGCATCCCGTTTCTGTTTCTGGCATTTCCCTTTCTGTCCCATCAGCCGTATAATCTGGTCTCTCGCGTCGAAAAAGGAAAGGTCTGGTTGGTCAGCATTAAGTCTTCGCAACTCCATTTGCATGGACTCCTCATGCACTGCCTCGGCAAGGCGATTCTTCAGTTGAGTCTCGCGGCCAGGCTTGAATGAAGGGTCCAACTGTATGATGCGGTCATACAAATTAACTAGTTCAAGTGAACATGCAATAATGTCATCCTTCTCTGTTTGCTTATAGGAATAAAATCGTTGTTGCAACTGAGGCAAACTGTCACCGTCACCAAACACTCTGGAAAGCACAGTAAAGATTTCTCGTGGGCTTGAAGTTACACTCTTCCCCCTTCCAAGAATTTCACGTCTCGCCTTACCAGCAAGGTGTTCTATGATAAAAGCGGCTTGCTCACTCTCCGTCAAATTCCTGGATAAAATGATAGCCTTGGCATCCTCAATCCAATCATCAACAGAAAGCTCTGTAGAAATCTCTGGTTTCCCTTTAAACCTGTCGAGTTTTCTACTTGGTGCCATGTACACCATCTTACCTTGAGTACCACCTGCACTGCTACTGCTTGCATTATGATTCACTCTGTCCTTGTCAATCAGTCGTTTGACCTCTTGCTCAGCTGCCTTGGCATCAGCAGTCGCTGCAGCAACTTCATCTTCTTTACGGGAGAAAGCTGCTTTCAAGTTATCCAACTCCTGCTTCAACTGTGCAATCTCTTCCTCATCAGACATGGTTAGTGCACCAGGAGCAACACAAGAGTATTGAGTAACACAATACAATAACAGTGCACAATACAGTGGCACAGCACAGTGGCAGCAATACACCATGAAGTCTTACTGATAAAACACTTGCACTGAAATAGTGTCCAACTATTAAAAGTGTCTATGCAAAAGTATCAATATAGTGTCAAAAATGCAGTACATACAACTGTAACAGTCATTTATGTGAACAGTTATATCAGCATAAAGCATGTACAACCTTAATGCTACTCATCAAAAATGAAGCATGTACAACCTTAATGCTACTCATTAAAAATGAAGTGTGTACAACCTTAATGCTACTCATCAAAAGTGAAGCGTGTACAACCTTAATGGCAGTGTCATACAATGTCATACAATGTCTCTACAAAATTCAAATAAAAATCATGAGCCAGTTCTGCAATGTTACAGGGATCACATCCCATACTGTTCGATAACTGCAAGCAAACGAGACTATAGTCCAACAATTTGAATTTCAGTGTCCGTATATCCAATTCAAAATGTATGTCCGATGCTGCAATCATACAGTATCAGTTGATCAAGAATACCAATCAGCTATAATCTACTTTGGCTTGATATCTACTTCACATCCACAATCAGGGTTACATAAGTCTGTCCAGTGCAGAGCCTGCTGCAGAGATCACACTGTAATTCTTCGGAAATCCTGCTGACTACGCCAAAATGTAACGCTCATTTATTGGACACAGACACGATCACTGAATCCAACATGTTCTTTTATTTCCGACTCCACAGAAACTAAGACAGACACTGGTTTGTTTACAACACAGTAGTTTATGACATAAGACTAAAAGGAAAAAACCAAAGATATCTGCATATCGATTAAACTCTGATGGCATCTGACCATGGTAGATGGCTCAGATAAAAAGTAAATACGGAGCTAACTCAAACTCCGGCTAGAACAAAAACGGCGGAATGTCATATAGCAAATACGCATGCGCGCGTGTTTAATTTGCTCACGTCACACAAAGAAATAAAAATATGAAAGTTTCACCACAATTTGAAGGCACTTAAGTAAGGTTGCCTCTAGGTACATGCATACCAAGTTTCAAAGCAGTCAGAATAGTGAATTCAGAGAAAAAGACTTTTTGACCAAAAATGTGAAAAAAATTGTCCCTATATGAAAATTTCACAACAATTTTAACAAGTACGACAGAAGTCAATCCTTGGATCAACAATATGAAGTTTTAAGAAATCCAACATGAACTTTGAAAGAAAATAATTTTTTTAACCAAGAATGTGAAAAATTGCCCAAAATACAAATATGAAAATTTCACCACAATTTGCATAAACCTACAGAAGCCAACCCTAAGAATCATGCATACCAATTTCAAAGCAATGGGACGAGTAGTTTCAGAGTAGAAGATTTTTTATCAAAAACAGGAAGAATTGCCCAAAAAATACAACTATACAACTATACAAATTTCACAACAATTTGAACAAATCTCAATGAGGTCACTAAGAACCTGCATACCACCTTTCAACCAAATCTGGGCCTCTGGTTGACTACAGAGTTGTAACAATTTGCTACATTTTCCCTTTTTTACCTCACTTGCATATTTTTGACACTGACATGTTCATTTAAACAAATTCACATCTCCACTCCTGGGTGCACCAGGAAACCAAATACTGAGATGGTAGGTACTGTGATTTTGGAGTTTTTGATGTTGGTTGAAATACATCAGTACACACATAGTACTTACATACCGTACTCGTCCGAGTATAAGCCCCTGCTCGTGTATAAGCCCCCCTACTGATTTTAGAGGATTTTAGAAAATGCATTACATCCGTGTATAAGCCCCTACCTTAGTGTAACTCAAATACAGAAAGGTTAGGAGAGTATATTTGGTCATTTAACTTGGTAAAATTACTTTTAGATAATAAAGAAACTATTAAAAGATGTTAAAACAATGGGAAACTAGAGTTCCCTTGACAGCATCGTAAGGAAAATGACACGTTTTCCCAGTACTATCTTGATTCTTTGACCCTGCTCACCCCCGTCGCCTAAATAGAATAGTCTCACTCATGTCCGCCATTGTTTATTTTCCATTCGCGGCCACGATGTTTTCATGCTTGAAACATGCAGTTTCTTTTGTTTGAAGCAATTATCCTTTCATTTGTGAAGATTTTTCCTGGTGACTATTACAATTTTCACTGCTATGTTGTTGTTTTCACAAGATGTAGACAGTTTGATAATGGAATATTGAGTTGCCTTTCCGTGTAGGCAATGCATTGCATGCCTGTATAATGTTATTCAGCAGCATACATGACGTCTTTGTTTCGAGTTTGGGTTTTTTTTCGATGCTGAAATTTCACCAAAATGTCACGTCTGTATTCAGAGATTGTACAATCAATTTCTTTGGATGTGTAAGTCGATTTTGAAAGCGATAGGAAGATCAAGTGCTGTTGAAAAAAATCGTGCATAAAATTAGCATAAATTAAGCGTACATGCCAGATAACATGGCTCGAGTATGTCCCTCCCCTAGTTTTACCGCTGTTTAGTGTTGCCCAACCGGGGGCTTATACTCGGACGAGTACGGTACATACAGACAGACCGTATACAAATGCTACCGACTTACTGTTTAAGCTCTCTATGGTACATATATATATACAAAATGTGAGCTAATAATTGTCTCATCAATATGCATAGTAAGTTTCATAAACTTCTGTAGTGTCCTTCCAGTCTTATGTCCCTAATTTGGAAGGTTGGTTCAATATGCAAATAAGAAACTAGCTAATGTAAAAATGCTGAGAGAGTACTTTCAGAAATACTTTGTCATAGTGTAGATCTTCAATGAACATATCATGTTTTATCAACTCATATTCAAATATTTATCCCTAATTATGGGATTTTATTAGGTATGCAATTATCAGTTTATCAGTTTATCTAAACATTGTAACACAGCATTTATGATGTATGTTTACATCATAGTATCTCAAGTGTACGCAGCAATTTTCGTCACTTTTGACCAAGTCAATCCAGATGTATATTTCTAAAAGTCAGTAATAACTTCAAATTAGTAATTTGCTGAAGGAAAAATGCTAAATGACTTTCAAAAATGTTACATCATAGTATCTCAAATGTACATAGCAAGTTTCATCAACTTTGATCATGCAATTAATATATGACCCTAATTAGGAAAATTCATTTATAAATATGCAAATTTGCACATTAACTTAACTGTCATTCCCTAGTATCTTTTACTGCTGATATATCCTAGTGTGATCAACTTTTGTTTCAATTCTCATCACATTGATGATTGTATGTATCTGTGACAATGTATATTTTTCCTACAATCATTTTTAAGATACAAGTTCATCTGAAACAGAAATCTACAAGTGTTGGAAGCACCATATGTGAGATCCGAACAAATTTTGAAAGGGATACCTGGGTATGCAAAAGACCTTATTTGAAGTCAGTAAGTCCACGGTCACTTGTGGTCCAATACACAGCATGCAGTTTGCTTTACAGATCTGTGGAGATGCCGTGTACTATAAATCTCTCAATGTATACTACGGCAACTTAACTCCACGGACCTGTGGGTCGCTGTTACGTACCAGAAAAGTGTGCATACAGTGGTCAGCGCCATGAATCGAATCACAGGTGCCTGGATTTGTCTGTGTATATGCATGCATTAAGAGACTTTCCATTTTACCCCCTTCTTTCTATGCATGCGTCATTGTACACTGGCAACTCCATCTTCAGGCATCTGTGGATCGAATTATCTGCGACTGTGATAATATAAGTCTGGTCGTTTGTAAGAATGATTAATTTGTGATGCAGGCAGAATAATATTATGACATTTCTAGAAAGAATAGGAATATCTCTACTAAAGTTTACAGATTTTGAGCAGAGGCCGAGTCTTTACATCTCGGTGTCAACAGCCGAGAGCGACCTCCTAGCCCTGCATACAGGTCTGTGTGTTAATCCTGGCGTTGTGGTGGAGGCCGTATACGCCGGGAACACACAGACCTGTATGCAGGGCTAGCGACCTCCATGCCAGATGTAAGGTTTCCCTTAACCGTCTCCAGGGTGACCGGACGAGAGGCCCTCCTATTCCCTACAATGGGGCTGACACAAGTTTTCTGAGAGTGAATGCTCGAAATCGAAGGCTAAAGGGGGACCCAGGTGGTGCAAATTCACCTTAAGTATATGCAACAGTTGTGCACATTTGAACAAGGTAATGACGTGAAAATCAACGTCAGAGGGGACGTCATCTTGGAAATCGTCTACTCGCGCACGAACGGTCACTATCACAGGCAGCCCAAAAATTATTACTGAGTTTTTCTCAGTTTTCTCTATCATTTTCTCTCTTTTTCTTCATGCTCTGACTGATCAAAGTAAATAAAATAAATGGTTATATAACCTAACCTAGCCTCTGTGACTCTATTTATTTTACACCCCATTACAAGGACGTATATCTCTCATACACACATGTTGTAATTAATTAGTCAACACAACTAATTATGCTAATCCGTGGACTTATCAGGGATTTTACCGGTTGGTCAACATGGCAAAAGATATGAAAGATTACTAAAATTGGAAGGTAAGAAGCTCTCCTGAAACGTTTTCAGAAATTACTAAATTGCTGCCATTCATGACCATTAATCCAAAATTTACTGCAGTCAGTGTATTTCGATGGCCGAGGGGAGCAAGCTACTCTAATCTCAAACGTGTATATGGTCGCGAACAGTGCAAACCCTACCAGTGCCTTGCATGCAGTTCATGGCATGAGGACGTCCATAAAGCAGGAAGTCGAAACCTTTGACCTTTACGTTGTTTATATGTGGGCAAACTTGTAAACATATTTCCCAGGGACAAGTCTGATTTTGACTGGGGTCAAAGTTCTTGTGGTTTTAAGAGTGCAGTGGTTCTCTCAATCGGGTGGTGTTGCTAAGGTTTTGTCAGTCATTTAGTTTAGCTGTGCGTTCTCGATAATTTTGCTGTATTTCTTCTCGAAACATGGGAAATTCGTTTAAGGTTTAAAACATGGGAACTTTGTTTAAGTTTTAAGAAACATTAATTTCTCTATGACAGGAATGTTCTAGCTTGTTGTATCCTTGCATTAAATCGGCGGATTTTCTTTGATACAGTTATTCATGTGGTTTGGAGAAATCTTTAGGGTGGCGTCATAACAAGTGGAATGAGACAACAACATTTCGTTCATGTAAGGAAATCATATAGCAAGTACTTCTTGCGCTGGTGCAAATTCTACGAAATATTATGATATCAAAGGTGTTATCAATGATAGTAATTGTCCCCGAGGTTATCGTTCGCCCAGTTAAAGCAATGAAATTTGTTTCTTCGCTTCGATAAAGTGTGTATGTGCGATGTATGATAGTGAGCATGCGTGCGTGAGTGCTTCACGAACTCTACAACGTGTTGAGCGGTCTCAGTCAGAAAAATGTAACAACTTAGCCGGCTATTGAACCACTCTTTTTTGGGAATGGAGATTTAGCCGAGAGGTTCTCTCTGTGGCCTCTCAGCTAGGCGACTGATGCCGTATGTTGTGGGTTCGAATCCGATTGAAAACTAGCCGTATTTACAAGGTTTCCTGTCTAAATTCGCGAAAATCATATAGAATATCTAAAAAATACTACAAGTAATTATGACTACATTTATCACATGTGTAGAGGTGTTGTTTGCCGTTCACGAACGTCTGTTCTACACATACACGAAGTCTGGTCATCACGTGACAAAGACACTACCCGTACTGATGATGGAACGTAATTACGTGCAACTAAACTTCTCTATAACGATATGTTACCGGCAGACATGGAGGTAATAGCGAGTGAATAGAAATGACGGTGACTGCCAGGTTTAAAAAATTCAAAGTGCTGGCAAAAATTCTCACAGGCTTCTTAACTTAGTGGCCGACATCATTGGTGATGTCAGTTTGTGTTAAGAAGTTGCGAGGTCACCGCTGACGTGACTTTAGTGACGGGCTGCCCTGAGCCTTGCCCATCGCTTGTACGCCAGAAAAATGAACGGTCTGCAAGTAGTCATGTCGGAAAAAAGCTGGTAAAACGGCGTAAGTTTGGTGATTTTTGAGCGGATTTCTGGTCGTGGTAGGCCCCTATTAACCAAGCTGTCGATGAGTGTTGGCAATTGCAATTCGGGTGGAAACTTCGAAATATTGACGAACAAAGTTGCGACAAGCGTGCTGTCGGGCAGAACATTGATGTTCCCATGGCTGTGGTGCAAAAACGTAAAAGTCAAAACAAGCCGTAAAAGGCAGAAATCCCGTCTGAAAACCCACAGCTAGCCTAACAGTACAAAGTTTTATAGCCCGTCCGCCGCTTCTTTCAGGAAGTGTACACGAACAGCATAAGGCGCCATTTAAAATTGATGAATTCCCTAGACAAGTCAGGGAACTAGCTCCATGTAGGGACCAACTCTCTTTTATTAGGCGAAAAAAGTAACCAGCGAGATTAACTCTTTGACGCCGTAGAGTCATTCTAGTCATGAGCTGGTTGCTACCGTATATCAGAAAACAACCGACTTTGACGTCAAAGGCCTGTTTCTGGTACATAGTTTGAGACAGCGAAAATAGCGATATGTTACCGGCAGACATGGAGTTAATAGCGAGTGCAGAGAAATGACGGTGACCTGGTTTAAAATTCACAGTGCTGGCAAAAATTCTCTAGTGCGTACTGCTGCTAATGTGTCACCATTGTGCCACAACGCGGTTTGTAAATTATACTTGGAATATACACTCCAAGAAAACGACGTTGACGACGTGAAACATACATCTATATATAATTTTGATGAAAAGCTCATAAAATGGCCACTCCGGTGATCTTTTTCAGCTTGGTCTGTCTATACTTTCTGGGTGGCATTTGTTACATGGAGCAGGGCCGTGTCTGCTTGGCTATGTTTGAATTTGGCGCTTGGCAACGAAAAGCATGCGCGTTTCCAGCGTTCCTTTGAATCCAACTTCCTGTTTATTTTTGAATAATGAGCAGTGTTTGTTTACGCATATCATGAATATATAAGCGTCCACTTGGTTTACGGACGTCCTCGGGACACGTTTCCCAAGATCTTCATACCTTCTCCTTTTTCATTTACATTTCTATCTTTGCAATGTTGACCAACCCTTGATAAGTCAACGGATTAGCATAATGTGTATATTGCTATGTTCAGACAGGTAAAAATTGAAACGCTTCTGCAACACTATTTGTGAATTGTAAACACAGGGGATTAATAGTTTGAGTCCGCTTGCGTCCATACTCACAAAATTAAGCCATTGTTTTGGTGTTTAAGACGTCTTAATGCGCCCTCTCAAGTTCAAAAGATGTGTATGACCAAGCATAGTACGGCATTGTAACAAGATGGCTGAAATAAACGACGTCGTACTGCTTGTCTTCTGTTTTTTTACCTGCTGCATATGCGGTCCAAACCGAGTCATCGTCGCTGTAATGATCTGAATGCAGACCAAATGCAATCGTTAACCGATTTAGCCCTTGCGTTTGATACGTTCAGAACTGTAATAAAGGGAAATTGGCTCCACTTTTCATCTACACTATTTTTTTCGTTCTCTGTGTTCATGTTTTATTTTGTGCGATTGGCTATATAAGCCATGGTGAGACGTAGCCGTAATCTGGCTGCCGAATGACAGTGTGATCCTTTGACGCTACGTTTCGAAACCAGTGTGGTTTCTTCCTCAGTCGCTTTTTTGATATTTTCTCCCCTTGGATTTTTGTTTCACTGTTTGTGGCTTAATCATTGTCAGTGTTTTGTTCGTCCAGTAAGGAGGCTAGGGTATTTATATTCGAGTCAGTTGATTGTGACCTAATATTTCGCCTTTGATCAGGCCCTTGAAGGTTGATTTTGGATGACATGATTTTCTGTGTAAGAACTGGAATGTATCTGCTGGTTTTTTGTGCGCTCTAGTGTCTAGTATGTTTTTGTTGTTGTATCGTTGACCTTTGTAAATGACTAGTTCAAGATATGTTATTTCGTGTGAATAACTTTCATATGAAAATTGGAAAGTACAGTAGGATGCATTTTTTTAATTAAAGACTGTTCCGCTGTACTGTTCATGCTCCGTTCCAATTAAAGGTCTGGTGAAATGGTCCCGTTCGTGTGACTGAATATCTTCCAGGGGGTCAATACTATTACACTCGCAACAGAATTGCAACCTAAAAGTACGCGCAAGTGTTAATTTTTTTGATATTTCTATGCGCGGCTTTCATGGGGTCATTTTGCAACACTCAGGTCACGCCCATAGCGGGGATAATGGTTGGCCGTCTGTGACGTCACTGGTGTGTACATTTACATCGAATAGCGGTCCAACGCCGCCTTATCTCTGCCTGGTATCCGCTAACAAAACACTGTTCGCGCTGCCCATTTGCCACGTTCGCCAATGCGAATCGAAATCCGAAGTGGCGAAAAAAAAATTGATCCTAATTCGCCACAGCGGCGACACTGATTTTTGTTTAAAAGATATGGTAAAATAAAGAAAACACGTGGGTTTTTTAGTCTTTTGTTTAATCTGCGCTTCATTCTCGGCGATTCCCAAAAACTGTGTCTACACATGGTCGCTCCATTGCGTTCTTTCCGTCGTACGTATTTGCAATCGAGCCAAGTCTCGCGAGAGATTTGACGTCATTTAGTCTAGTGGTGTACAGCATGCATAAATAGCTCTCGCGAGAAGTGAAACTTACACACACGCAATCGAGCCCTCGCGATAAATTTGACGTCATTTTGTCTAGTGTACAGCGGGCATAGGAACGCTCGCTCGCGAGAATTAAAACTTTTGCTATACATAGCAGACATACGCATTTTAATCGAGGCAACAAGGTTCGGTGTTGCAGTTGATTTACATTGGGGTCTAGATGTTCTGTGTTGTGCATTTTAATCACGGTCTTCAACATTCCATGTTGCGGTCGATTTGCATCGCGGTCCTCGTGGTCCGGCATTCCCCGTTGTTCTTCAATTTAATTGCCGTCCCAACGACGCGTTCTGTGTTGCTGTCGATTTGTATCATGGAGGACTCTAGCTCTACCTCCACGATTTGTATCGCGATCTCAACGTTCCGTGTTGTTGTTCGTTTTAATGGTAGTCTCAACATTCAGTGTTGCTGTTCATGCTGTTGATTTGCATTGCGGTCCCAACCTTCTGTGTAGCGAGTAGCGAGGCAGGCTCAGCCGAGGGACCGTGGCCGATCGTACGAACCAGCAGAGACAAGCACATATGGTTCAAACACTCAACACTTGACGGGAACTTGAAAAAGTTTACAGTTGAGCCGTTCATGTTCTTGCCGCTGTCACAGCCACCAAAAGCACAACGTTCTCCCATAGTGAAGGAGGACATTGTCCTGATCATGTAAGCGGATACTCTAGAAGTTACCCCCCGTAGGGAGCTTACGGAGGTGTGAATTACTTTTCTTCCCGTTATGAGATACGGCGTCGGGCAAAGTTCGGAAAGCCGAAAAAAGTCGACTGGAGAGGCTCGGGGGACACGCCCACATTGCATTTTTCTTTTGCCATATTTCATAATCACACGCGCTAAACGAAAAAAGAAATGAATGTAACTGTTTTATAGACCATCAACTGTATTTCTGTGATTTTGCAACATGGGCATTTCACCAGACCTTTAAGATTAGGAAACTATCGTCTCTGAATCTACACCAAAGTGGTATTTTTGTTGTGTGTTCACATATGATCTTCAGTTCTAATTCGTGAAACGTGATGTTGGCAAATCTTGGGTGACGATGGCGATCCCATTGCGCACCAACATGTTTGTTTGTAGAATTCGTTGTTAAATTTGAATGTGTTGTTTTTCAAAATAATGTTTAGCATAGCTAACAGGTATTCTGTTGGCGTTTCTACTGGGATTGACAGATGGCCGATTACCGAGGATCTGAGACAGTTACTCGAAGAAAGGCATCGATATTCTGCCTCTGCCGCTCCGTCTGTTGGGGGACACCGAGACATTGCACTTTTATATGATATCCGATATTTACGGCTACTAGAATATACAATATCGAAGTTAGATTGGCTTAGCTAGATCTAGGGCTGAAATCTCCGATAATAAAGGGTATTTAGCGCAATTTGACAGAATCTAGTATCGTCTAGTATAAAAGCAAGAGTCAGTCCTTGGAAGTCGGGTTTGACCAGAACTTTTAAGGTGGTGAAATCTCTGTATATATATCGGATATTTACACGGGATTTGACAGAAGCTTAGTATCTTCTGGTATCGTAGCTGGAGTCAGTCCTTGGAAGTCGGGTTTGACCAGAACTTTTAAGGTGGTGAAATCTCTGTATATATATTGGATATTTACACGCGATTTGACAGAAGCTAGTATCTTCTGGTATCGTAGCTGGAGTCAGTCCTTGGAAGTCGGGTTTGTCCAGAACTGTAAGGTGGTGAAATCTCCGATATATATCGGATATTTACTTGCGATTTGACAGAATCTAGTATCGTCTAGTATCGAAGCTAGAGTCAGTCCTTGGAAGTCGGGTTTATAACGTGTTGAGCGGTCTCAGTCAGAAAAATGTAACAACTTAGCCGGCTATTGAACCACTCTTTCTTGGGAGTGGAGATTTAGCCGAGCGGTTCTGTCTGTGGCCTCTCAGCTAGGCGACTGATGCCGTATGTTGTGGGTTCGAATCCGATTGAAAACTAGCCGTATTTGTCCAGAACTGTAAGGTCGGATATTTACTTGCGATTTGACAGAATCTAGTATCATCTAGTATCGAAGCTAGAGTCAGTCCTTGGAAGTCGGGTTTGTCCAGAACTGTAAGGTGGTGAAATCTCCGATATATATCGGATATTTACTTGCGATTTGACAGAATCTAGTATCTTCTAGTATCGAAGCTAGAGTCAGTCCTTGGAAGTCGGGTTTGTCCAGAACTGTAAGGTGGTGAAATCTCCGATATATATCGGATATTTACGCGCGATTTGACAGAATCTAGTATCGCTAGTATTGAAGCTAGAGTCAGTCCTTGGAAGTCGGGTTTGACCAGGGCTATAAGGGTATAAAATCTCCGACATAAGCTTAAGCTTATATCGGATATTTACGCGCAATTTGACAGAATCTAGTATCGCTAGTATCGAAGCTAGAGTCAGTCCTTGTAAGTCGGGTTTGGCCAGAACTGTAAGATGGTGAAATCTCCGATATATATATATATATATATATATATATATATATATATCGGATATTTACGCGCGATGTGAATGAATCTAGTATCGTCCATGGGGTTCTGTCATAGTATCGATATTTGAGTCCCCAAATCGCCGGTAAATATCGGCAATTTCATAGACGCGGTTTCCCATGGGACAACCGCAGTTCATTCAAGTATCGCCTAGTATCGGTATTAGTCCCGAAAATGTCGATATGTCAAACTGCGATACTAGATTGTAAATAACCGATATTTAAAAATTGTGCAAAGTCGCGCCTTCATGGTCTGTTGCTGTCCACAACTTTTTTGTATTTTAGCTTCAGTGCCTTGAGCTTGCAGTGACACTGATCTGCTGTCCGGTTTAAACCTCTCTGTAGAGCCTTTTCTGCATTTTTTTCGTACACGAGGCTGTCGCGACACGTTCTCTTTAAAAAGCATTCTCTGAATGCTTTCGTCTGCTGAGATCAGCAAACTTATTTCGTCGTCTGACCAGTTATCTCCACGAGATGTAGAGCTGTGTTCGGCAGCCATGACCAACGTGAATATTGTATGTTGGTTGTTGTTTGTTTATGTTACAAATACCTGTCGCATGAGGGCGTTTAAAACGCCTCTGAAGCGGCTCAGTCCGTCCACACAGCGATTTGTAGATAGAGTTAATCCCTACAACGGCTCAGGTCGGGCCGACTAAACCGTCTCAAATCTGAAACGCTTCAGAACCACTTCAGAGTGTCCACACATAACTTTCTGTGCCAGTATTGGCCCAGAACCGTTTCAGAGGCGTTTCAATGGCCTGTGTATGAACGGCATAAATGAAAGATAAACGTCCTTGTAATGGGTGAGTTAAGAGGCTACTAAGGTTAGATTAAATAACCGTTCATTGTATTTACTCCGATCCAATAGCATGAAGACACAGTACCTATATTCATAGAGGGACAGTGGTGAAGAAAAGGAGAGGAACTGATAGAGAAAACTGTGAGAAAAACTCAATAATAAGCTTATCAATACTGTCTTGGTGGCCTTTGTCACTATGAGAGATCGCGTGAACGGAAACACTTGCATTTTACAGTGAATGTTGTGAAGACTAGGAAGTCAAGATGAGTGCAAAAAATTCCTAATAAGATCTTTTTTCTTCCGAGAAACTGCTGACGAAATTTTTCCTTTGAAACCTCTATGACTTTCGGCATCGTTTTCCAAGAAGTGAATAGCCATGCGGGCAAATTGTACCTTGGACATTTTTCTACTGGTTCTCTGCTCTAAACAGGCTCAGATAAGCAGCGCAAATTAGCGCCCACGGTTTTCCCAAAGCAGGAAGTAAGGTTCGCAATACTGCCATACTTGAACAACGTGCTTTTTCACCCGTGCGCACCTGTCTCTGACCAGAAACAATGGCTCGTATCAATGATACTGTAAACACAAAGGTCAGCGTGAGGACAATCTTCCATTTTCTTTCACTGGGACTTATCAACCCATACAATATTCTCACAGACATAATTTGAAAACTATCAATACACCTTTCACCTGACTCATTATTGTACAGTTAGTCATTTTTTAACAATATTTGATCCGATTGTTGGTCACAATGTCTCATTATTATTCCTCATTGCAGCTTCATCCAGTGTTTGCTGAGTTTTGTAATTTTTGCCTTACCACACTCCTTGAGTGCGTTGTTGAGCAATAAAGTATTGTATTGTATTGTAATATTCTCAGGGAAAGAAATAATTTGGAAACTGATTTTCCAGAGGCTGCCAAATTGTGATCATGCTAATTAGCCAATTTATTTTTTCAGATTTGGACTTTGTACCAACACTTTCAACAGGTGCCATCAAGATTTTGGCAAAAAATTTCAGTTTTAAAAATCGTCCCGTCACCCTACCATCTCTCGTGCCTGTGAACCACTTTCCTCGTCATCCATGCTTTTTCGCTGTCTTTTCCAAGGTTGAGATGTCGACTGCCCGCTTTCCGAAAAGTTTGCCATTACTAGATAAGCGTCTCAGCTGTTGAAATCGAACTGAAAACCAAGTATTGGTGTTCGGTTGGGCCTCAACCTCAGATAAAACCCGGCCGGCCCCGAATTAATCGTTCTGTGAAACATTACGTCAGCGTACTGTGTACACAACAATTGTGCTGATCGAAGCAGTTAGGGATGGACCGTTAGACCTTGGGAGGGGGGGTGGTCACAATGAAATTGTGAAAATTTTTTTTTTTACTATTGTAAATTTCTGAAATTTTTTTTTCCAATTGAGATTAGCTGTGCAAATTTTTTTTTTCAGAGTAAATTTTCAGATTTATAATTTTTTTTTAGTTCGTCGCTGTCTGAAGATAAAGAGGGCAAAGATGTGGTGCCAAGCACCACAAGCGGCCACGCAAGCGGTCACGAGGGGGGGGGGAGGTCAGGAGAGGGTGTCCCCCTGCTGCTGTTGGAGCTTTTGAAAAATAGAGATTAAAATGGTGTTATTTGGTGGCACTTGGGGAGTATTTTTGCGGGGGCTGGTCAGGAGGGGGTGTCCCCCTCCTGCCGTTGGAGCTTTTGAAAAATAGAGATTAAAATGGTGTTATTTGGTGGCACTTGGGGAGTATTTTTGCGGGGGCTGGTCAGGAGGGGGTGTCCCCCTCCTGCCGTTGGAGCTTTTGAAAAACAGAGATTAAAATGGTGTTATTTGGTGGCACTTGGACAGGGCTTGACAATTTTTTTTCCAGTTCACTTGTCCGTCGGACAAGTAGATTTTCAATTTCACTTGTCCTCTCAAAAATTTTACTTGTCCTCCATTTGTAATAATCAAGACCAAAATACTTGCGACGAATTCCGTAGCGGCTTTCAGGGCTTTCTTATTTTGGTAATTTTCGCCGATGTTGACTCCGATTTTTCTCAAAAGTTAACATTGAGGAAGGCCTGCGTACGGTGTGTGTGTTCCCGGCGTTATACGGCCCCATCACAATAGGCCGTATAACGCCGGGAACACACAGACCTGTACGCAGGGCTAACATTGAATTTGAAGGTACACAATATCATACATCGGCTTCCCGTGTTTGGCATGCATAAATGCCGGCGAAAAAAGATTGGTCAGTTTCTGTCGCTGGTCGAAGTCATTCGGTTCACGCATTGCGAGTGCATGCGATCGGGATGTTGGCAAGTGAAACCGTATCGGGCTCAGCGGGACCCACAAAATTTCCACAATCATTGTCCCCGTCACGATCTCATCTGTGATGCGCAAACAGTCCAAATGCGGTTGACTAAACTCGTGAGACCTTATCGATTCAACGCGAAACATGTCGCATCCGTCAAGAAAAGCATTTCGCTTGGTTTGGCTATAGTCTCTTCCTACCTCCATGGTTTGGCAATGGTAGGGTATTTGAGACACGACGCGACGTAAAGAACATTTTGGAACCGTCATATTTCAAGGCCACTGTGCTTTCCATTTCGGGAGATAACATCTACGGCGTTTTACCTCATCATAACGCTTATGTTTAGATCTTTTGTCAGAAACATCGTTCTAATCATCACATCGAGTCATCGATTCTCAGACGATCCCACTCACGCTGGCCCTCGTGCATGGCGCCGTCGTAAATCATCACTACATCGTTTCTGAGAGTGACACAATGCCCATCGTCGTAAAGTACGTGCCTCTTTACGGCAACAGCTTGGCTTGATTTTTGCGTAGGTCTGCGGAGCGGAAATTACGCTCTGGCTCGCGAAAATGCACAATGCCTTGTTTGTGTTAGTTGAAATATTACCGTAAAATACTCATATTTACAGCGATCACTCCACAAACTATCTGCCAACAATGTTCGTCTACCTCGCGAGGCCGCATAAATGATTGTGAAGTACTGCACGGTCGATCGCCGATAAGCAATGTGATTGGGTTTTGCAATTTTTCGCCTAATTTGTTGGGGAGGAGCAGTCGGCATACAACAGAGAAATGCTGTTTACGCCAAATTTTTAAGCAAGTTTTTTAATTGGACGATGAAACAATTTCATGTCGATCATCGAAACATTGCAACATTGTGTGAGTCGGCAAGTGAATCGCGGAAGAACGTCACAATTGTATCTAAAAAGTCAGTGATTGACATTTATTTCGTGTGAACCACAACGCAAATCGGGCGATATGTGCACAAACTGCAACTTAGGTTCGCGTTGATTGCGCCAGAAGTTGTATAAACAACTTGTCCGGCGGGCGACCAGATTTTATTTTTGACTTGCCCGAACGTAAATTTCACTTGTCCCGGGCGTCGGGCGATAGGAATTGTCAAGCCCTGACTTGGAGAGTATTTTTGTGGGGGGAGGTTAGGAGAGGGGTGTCCCCCTGCTGCTGTTGGAGCTTTTGAAAAATAGAGATTAAAATGGTGTTATTTGGTGGCACTTGGGGAGTATTTTTGCGGGGGTGGTCAGGAGGGGGTGTCCCCCTCCTGCCGTTGGAGCTTTTGAAAAATAGAGATTAAAATGGTGTTATTTGGTGGCACTTGGGGAGTATTTTTGTGGGGGGAGGTTAGGAGAGGGGTGTCCCCCTCCTGCCGTTGGAGCTTTTGAAAAATAGAGATTAAAATGGTGTTGTTTGGTGGCACTTGGGGAGTATTTTTGTGGGGGGAGATCAGGAGGGGGGTGTCCCCCCTCCTGCTGTTGGAGCTTTTGACAAATAGAGATAAAAATGGTGTTATTTGGTGGCACTTTGGGAGCATTTTTTTCGGATTACACATCTTCTTCTGAAACATGGTTTTCTTGCTCCTCAGTAGCTTCCTATAGTTTTGAAAATTGACTATTTTGGTTTCCTGGCTTCCCTTTCTACTGTGTGGTGAAATGCCTACATTCACCCCACCAAACATCATGCATATCTCATGATTTACAATTGATTTTGACAAGCTGAGAAGCTAAAATAAGCTAAATAATATAGTTAAATTTGCATATTTGTGTTTTTAGAGCAATTGTTGCCCTTTTTTGATCAAAACATCTATTTCTCTGTAGCAGCATGTCCAAATTGATTGGATGTGTATAGATGTGTTGAAATTTCAATATTTGTCTTTTTAGGGCAATTTATGCCATTCATGGTCAAAAAATCTGTATTCTCTGAAAGGGCTTGTCCAATTTCTTTGAAATTTGCTACACAAAAACGATTATTCATGCAGATTTATTCAGTATTTGCTATCGAGAAACTTTCAACCCCTTTTGTGTGTTTTTGTGTTGGGATTTGTTGGATAGATGGCATTCTTACGTAGAGTATTGTTGAATGTTAAAACATGTGTTGCTGTTGTTTTTTGAGGCTGTTTTTTGAGAAAAAATAATTGAAAATGCCTTTTTAAAAGCAAAATAATACATAATGACTTGATATGTTGTTTATCATTATTGACGTGTTTCTACTTGTTCACCCATTTTTGCATTCATCATTGCAATAAAATGCTGTGAAAAAAAATGAACCTGATGTGGCCTGCATCTGTTTACCTTGATCTTAAAAGGCAAATACAACTTTCTGTCTTGACAACCATACCATAGTTTCAATGTTTTACCTAGTGTACCTGCTTGGTTTGTACGCAGGAATAAGTAGAAAACAGGTTCTATAATTTCATAATTTTCAAGTGATCAGAATACAAAAGTCCTGAAAAGATAAAATAATCACAACTTCCAGTATAAGGGATACAGTCACTCTAAATGTATGAATTAAAATTAAAAATGTGCCTGGAGGATGTACTAAAAAATACAGAAAGTTGCTTTCTGTCGGTAAAATCTAAAAAAAATTCAAAATTTTAAAGATTTTTGCAGATTTTTTTTTTACGCCTTTGTCTTCTTATTTATTTTTTTTTTATTTTGCAAACTAGTTTGAAGATTTTTTTTTTCCTAACTTTCTGCTCTGAAATTTTTTTTTTCTGTTTTTGACCACCCCCCCTCCCAAGATCTAATGGTCCGTCCCTTATACCTGGACGTGTTTCCGGTAGATTACATTTTTTACGCAGGGGAAGGAAGGTTGAATCGTGCCAGTCTAACAGGCGCAGTGTCAAACAAACGAGGATCCAACGTCACCGAACGTTTCCTCAACGTCAGTGTACATCTGCACTGATTTGTATACAAGTACCAGTTCAGAAAAAAAAGTAGGGGAACGTTCACAGTTATTATTGTAGGGTGAAAACCTACAGCAAACTCAGGTACTCTTTTCAAACAACTTAATATTCTCGATATATACAAATTACATAAATTACATATCAGTACATTCATGTATGATCTTATAAATAATAACTTGCCACACAGTCTTACAACATACTGTCAGTTGCCTTCTCATTGCTACAGTACAGGTCATAAAATTAATGGTAACCTTTATGTCCCAAGTGTCAACACTTCCTTGGGTAAATTCTCGATATCATATACAGGCTGCATCTATTGGAATACATTACCTAAACAAATTAAAACAAAAACCACTAGAAGTTCGTTCAGACACTCCCTCTCAAGTCTCCTCATACACGGTTAGTGTTTTACATGACGAAGAGCTATATTCAACTTTACAAATATGTATATCATAGATATATAAATAATATATATTTCACTATACATTTTGTTTTGTTTTGTTTTGTTTTTTATTTTACATATTTTCTACTTACTCGTAATGTATTTATTTAGTTATATATTTATTTATTTATGTAGTTGTTCTTATTATAACTTGCAGATTATATTTTTACTTTATATAAACAAAGAAATACCTAGTTATATTTATTATTAGCTACTATTATTATACTGTAATACTTTATCTTTATTGAAGAAAATTTTAACTTATTTTTGTATCACACTTTTATTGCCACAAATGTGATGTAAATCCTATATTTACAAGCAAGCAATAAAAATATTATTATTATTATTATTATTATTATTCACTTAGTTACTTAGCACTTTCAAGTCTACTTTTACACGATTGGTGTTTTTTTTTTTTTTTTTTTTTTTTTTAAGTGATGATGAGTTATATGAAGAGTTATATGAAGAGTTATATTCAACTTTACATATATGTATATCATATTTAAATATATATATTTTATATACGTTTTTTTTTTCTCTCTTATCGTTTTCTTTTTTACGCATTTCTACTTACTCCTAATGTATCTATTTAGTTATATATTTATTTATGTAGTTGTTCTTTTATTCACTTAGTTACTTTGTTACAATTAGGTTACTTTGCAATCCCACTACTTTCATGTACACTACCCTCGATATACTTCAGTTTTCTTTTTTCTTCTTCGTTTTCTATAGGTAAGCGGACGAGTAGGAGGCGGTTTACGGAATTTAACGGTACAGTTTGCCAGTAAAACTCCGAGGCCCACAGGGCCGAGGAGTTTTACTGGCAAACTGTACCGTTAAAATTCCGTAAACCGCCGACTACGAGTTCGCTGACCGTGTTATACCACGAATTTGCCGAGTTTTAGAGCCTTGTTTGCACGCCGAAAGTTTTTATTTGTAATTTCAGTGCAGTGCAAGTTGAAACTTTGGCAGGAAAACATTGACGCGTTTTGACACCTTGTTGAACGAAAGTATAAAAAATAATCCATGATTGGATAAAACAAAGTTGACATGTGTTGCTATTGTCGTGCGATGACGTGGTTGAGCACCTGGTTTGATTTGAATTGTATGAATTGTGTTTGATTGATTGGTTGGTTGAATGAAGTGAAAAGGCGTTTGCAGATCGACGTTAGAGTCACGCTTTGCTCATTTGGGTCGAAAACTTTGAGCAGCATACACGCAATTGCCGAGTCGCTCTACGTATATCGGTATGGCGGATGAAGTACAAATGAAAGCTGTATCCGGTGCACTTCAACTATCAAAGCCAAAGATGGAAAAGAAAAGTCCCCCTGTCACGCCAGTGCTAACGGCCACAATCGGAAGACCAAGCTACACAGCCACGTCAGAGAAAGGCGCAACAGAAACTGCAAGTACAAAAAATACGTGTAGATCCACAATGACTGTGGTACTAGCTGCGTGTGTGTTTGCCTGTCGCTAGATTTAACTTTACCAAGGGCGACTGAAACCTCTACATTCAGTGTTGATAACTGACTTTGAAGTCTTAAATTTCAGCTTCGAATGATCGTGATAACAATAACCTTAACACAAAAGTGACATTTGCAATCAATACCGTTATTTCACGGTGACCTGCCTGTAATTGATTTTGAGATGTACAGTCGTGCAAAATTAATTTAGTCCGGTGATTCTTTTAAAGTGTCTTTACTCTGTACTTAATGGTGAAATAAATTTCTTCTGGTATATAATGCCTCGCAATTGTTTTTTTTACTTGTCGTCACGTGACTTTATTTTGTTTAAAAAGTGTCCATTTTACAAGTTCTTTTGTTTAAAAGTGTCCGATTTACTAGTAAATCGGACAGTTTTTAACAAAAGAACTGTCCGATTTACTAGTAAATCGGACACTTTTAAACAAAAGAACTTGTAAATCGGACACTTTTTAAACAAAAGAAAGCCAGGTGGTATATAATAAAATATTCGGTTATGGAAATTAGAGAGCATGGTTAGAACAATGGGCACAAGGCAGAGAGTGGTATAACTTGCTTTAACATCAAATGGCTTTGGGAACGGACTAGACTAGCATTTGCTATTTTCCGTTTCCATTTACCCTTTATCACAGCACAACTCAGATGTACATTCATTATTGAATTGTAATATTATTATGATTAAGGGTAATAAAGATTATTATTGTACTTGGGCCTCAGCCCAAGTACATTTGTTTTCATTCCGTGGGAAAAAACTGTAAGGTATAACCATTTCTGGCTGAGACCAGGGAGGGCAAAATGTATTGGCTTCATCTTTCTTGGCATAATAAATGGCGTAATGATGTTAACTGAATGGAAGTGCTGCTCTCAGCCAGTCTTGAATAAGTGAGATGTGAATATAAATGCTTCTCTATCTGAGTTTTTGCCACAAAATCTTCTGAATATAATCAAAATGTGCATCGAAATGCAACAATTAATGCCCCTCCGTTTCTAGGCGATGGCACGACCCTTGCTACACCCACTGGACGAGCCAAAGTGGGAGGGGTAATTTCGGTTTGGTCGAACAGGAGGGCTCGAGACCAGAATTTAACATTAAACTTGAAACATGTTTAATCACTGACAAGATGTGGATTAGTGTTAATCAAAGAGAAAGTTTGAAAAGGAAAGGTTTTATATCCCGGACACAATGAAAAACATTACGACTGGAAACTGTACCCCCGTTGAGAATAGTAATGCCCACAGCGATGGAGAACACTTATCCTTGAGCTGAGAAAACCAGACCATCATTCGAAATAGAGCTGCAGATTCGAGAAGCTCGTTAAAAATAGCTAGGTACACCCCATAAGGGGTGGTTTTCGAGTCTTGAGGGCAAATTTCGCCTCCTTCATTTAGAAATCGTACGTTTGTTTTTCCAGGGGAACACATCATTTGACACAAAATTTGCATGAAAAGGGTCGCCAGTAAGCACGTGGTCAAATCTGGCATAAGAAACAATATGAAATGTTGGGTAAAGCCAGTCCAAAATAAACTGATTTGAACTTTTGTGTTTTGTAATTTATACCACTGCAGTAACATTACCTTTTTTTGACAACATCACACAATGTAATACGTTTGAAACTGAATACTCCGACGTATTCTGTGTCCCCTTTGCTAAAAAATACGGTATGCCGATTACCATGTAAGGAGATGATGACGTCAAGACAGATTTGTAGTGCGTTTGGTCTTGGATGGTGCACGAAGTTTTGTCGAGGTAGCTTGTGTATTTATTTCCTAAATGGGAGATATTAGGGTCGATCTAAAAGGCCGAAGAATGTTATGATACTCTAAGCGAGCTGAACTCCAATGCGAATGGTTGGATAATTTGGAGGATGTCTAGACTGATCTCGTCTCATTTATAAATTTGGCGGTCAGTATTGAATTTCAACTGCGTCACAAGTTTGCGTCGAACGGTCAACGAACGATATTTTAGAAATCTGGAGACATGGCACATCGCAGTTTTATTTTAGTATTTAATTTTATATTTTACAAAAGATGTAAGAAGCAATGATTTTGTTGAAAATTCTGAAAAAAATATAGGAAGATTTGATCGCGAACACATTTTCACTTGGGGGTCAACTAGCCCTGCGTACGATGCTGTGTGTTCCGCTACAGCTAACCGCCGGGCGCCCCGCTCACCACAGCTGCACAGCCCTGCAAAGACCCGTACGTTGGGTCGGTGACTTCAAATCCATTTTGGGACTTGACGTAAAAAGCCAAATTACTGCCGAAATTCAGCGTTCTTGGGCCCAAGTCGTATCCCAGCCTACCTCAGCTACTCGATCGCTTCCAAAAATGACAGTCTTTTATTCACTTCTCGTAAATAACCGTCGATGTCGGCAACTCTCTCGCTGGCCCTGCGTACGATGCTGTGTGTTAGCTGTAGCACATAGCATCGTACGCAGGGCTAGGGGTCAACATGGGTCGCAGCCATGTTGCCTCAAAACTTATTTCTGTCTGCACTCAAAACTCAAAAATGTCGCATATGAACCTGAAAAATCGATGTAATTTTGTCAAACTTCGGCGAAATTTCAGCCTATAGACAAAATTTCATCTAGGTAAGGTAAATTTACTGAAATTTGATCGACAAATAATCCTGAGCGTGAACGTGACAGCTCGCCTTCTCCGGAAGTCATGCATCCGGCCACAGTCGCTCGAGAGCTATTCAGCTCTGGGACTATTCGCCCCATAGACGAGTATACAGAAGCGAGAAATACCTCGCTTCTGTATACTCGTCTATGGGGCGAATAGTCCCAGAGCTGAATAGCTCTCGAGCGACTGTGATCCGGCCAGCTGCCCATATGGCCGGGTGCATGAGATTGTTTTCAAGCGACGGCGGCAGACCGTACGGGGCTCTGGATATGAACCTACCGCCGGTGTAGCTGTAATAACTGTTGCGTTGTTTTTAATCACCACGGACGAAGTCCGAGGGGACTTATAGGTTTGGTCATGTCCGTGCGTCCGTCCGTCCATTCACGCCTACAGTACCCAACCCCATACAGATGCACGTCGATTTGTTTCACAATGCTATCAAATCTGGCCGTGTTAGAGGACTTTTTAGTTTACACCTCCATAGACTCCCATGTATAAGGCAGTTCTCCATAGACTCGCATGTATGATGCCAAGAAAAATAAAAATTTAGTTTCTCATCGTATTCATATTGCCTAAAGAATGCAGTGGCACAGTTTTTTTGTCCCCACGGATAAAGTCCAGGGGGCTTATAGATTGGCTCATATCCGTCAGTGAGTGCATCAGTGAGTCCATCGGTTCACGCAGATATCTCAGACATTTTGACAAAATATCATGTGACCTTTGACCTCAAATATACATTATTGTCCATGACTCAGTAACCACAAGTGCTAAACCTTTCATATTTGGTATGACGGGACACCTTATGATGCCACATATTGTACTCCATTAATTATGTGCATATCTAATTATGAGCGAGCCAATAGAGCAAGAGGTCTGATTTCTGGTATATAGGGATAAGTTAACAATATAATTTGTTTGACAAAACTTCACGTGACCTCAATGACCTTTGACCTCAAATATACATATTTGTCCACAACTCAGTAACCACAAGTGCTACACCCTTCATATTTGGTATGAAAGGACACCTTATGACACCATATATTGTACCTCATTAATTATGTGCATATCTTATTTTGAGCGAGCCAATAGAGCTAGAGGTCTGATTTTTGGTATATAGGAATAACTTAGCAATACAATTATTTGGACAAATATATATATTTGAGGTCAAAGGTCATTGAGGTCACGTCACAGTTTTGCTACATCCTTCATATTTGGTATGATAAGACACCTTATGACACCACATATTGTACCTCATTAATTATGCGTATATATAATTTTGAGCGCGCCAATAGAGCTAGAGGTCTGATTTTTGGTATATAGGAATAACTTAGCAATACAATTATTTTGACAAAATGTCACGTGACCTCCATGACCTTTGACCTCAAATATATATATTTGTCCACAACTCAGTAACCACAAGTGCTACACCCTTCATAAATGGTATGATGGGACACCTTATGACACCACATATTGTACCTCATTAATTATGTGCATATCTAATTCTGAGCAAGCCAATAGAGCTGGATGTCCGATTTTTGGTATATAGGGATAACTATAGGGTAGAAATCTAAATATGCCCATCTAAATATTAGACATCTACCATCGAGAACAAAAGAAATTTGCTGTAATTTGAATATTTAAGGAGTTTAAGCAATTCCCGCTATAAATAAAGAACCCCTGCCTCAAACTCCACAAAAGTTGCTAGACATATTTTGCTGTTGTCATGCCATTGCTTCGTTTAATAACCAGTTAATCAAATGCCTCATTGACAGGAGGAAATTCAAGACCATATTTGAATAGTAGTATATATTGTCCTCAAAATTACTCTATCACGGCCCAAGTACTCATTGCCTTCAGCAATACTGCCTTGTTATTATTATTATTAAAACTGCAAAGGTCTTTTTCAACAGTACAAAGTGGGTTCACTCGTTTTTCAAAAGTATCAAAACCAGATAAAGGGCCAATAATGCTAACTTTTGATGTTTCACTATTTTTGTTTCTAATGCCAACCAAAAATTTGTTGTTCGCCTCCCCAAAGTATGTTGAGATAACCAGATATGAACTTGAAATGCTCACGTGTTTCATCATACATTGCATTTATGTGTAAATTTGAACCTTAAATTACCACTTTTGCAACTTACTGGAAAATGTTATGATAAACATAATGAACTATTCACCACAGATCAATTCTTAAGGTCATTAAGTATTCAAATATTTAATTAGCAGAAATAAAAAAAATTAGTTTCTTTGAGTACTGTCATTGTATCACCACTTAATATAGCACGTGTAATTGCCTTTGGTCAAGTCCTCCAAGCTATATATGCCAAACTGTGAAGCTCGTTAGATATGCAAATTGTAAATTAGCTGACATGAAAATGCAAAATGACTTTCAATATTGTTATAACCTGGTATAATCATCAATGTACATATATTTTGCCAACTGTGGTCAAGTAAATCCCAGTATACCGGTATATCCCTAATTAGGCCCGGAAAGTATTAAATATGCAAATTGGGAATTGCCTGAAATGTTCTCATTAAATATGCAAATTAGGAATTGGCTGAAATAAAAATGTTAAATGACTTTCAATAATGTTGTATCATAGTATCTTTAACATACATAACAAGTTTCGTCAACTTTGGTCTAGTCAATACAGATAACTATCCTTAATTAAGAAAAGATCATCAAATATGCAAATTAGAAATTGGCTGATGTAAAAATTCTTAACCACTTTCAATGTTGTTATATAGTATCTTAAATATATTTAGCAAGATTCATCAACTGTGGTTGAGTCAATTCACAGATATATATCCCTAATTTAAAAGTTCATTACATATGCAAATAAAGAATTGGCTGAAGTAAAACTAATTAATGACTTTCAATAATGTTAGATAATAGTATCATCAATGTACATAGCAAGTTTCATCAACTTTGGTCAAGTCAATTCAGATATATAACTTATAAGGAAAGTTCATTAAATATGCAAATAAGGAATTGGCGGCAGTAAAATGCTTAATGACTTTCAATAATGTTATATCTTAGTTTCTTTAATGTAAGCAGCAAGTTTCATTTATTTTGGTCAAGTCAATTTAAATATAAATCCCTAATTTCAAAAGTTTATTTAATATGCAAATTGTGAGTTGGACAAAGTAAAAATGCTTAATGACTTTCAAGAATGTTGTATCATAATATCTTGAATATATGTAGCAAGTATCATCAACTTTGGTCAAGTCAATTAAGATATATATCCCTTGTTAGGAAAGTTCATTAAATATGCATATTAGAAATTATCTTTCATGTCAACCCTTAATATCTTTCACGGCTCATACATCTTGGTGTGATCAACATTTGTATCAAATCTCATCAGATTGTGTTCAGTAATTCTCAATATATATCCGTTTTTCCTAAAATCATTAATTGTGGAAATGAGCAAAAATTGTTCAAGCCACAACCACCAAAAACTAATCAGATCCTGCCATTTGCAATCTGAATCTATGTACCAGATTTTATTCTGATCTGATGAGCCGTTTTTTAGATATTAAGTACACAGACAGACAGACAGACAGACAGCACTGCGACATATGCTCACCTCAGTGAACACGAGAGCAAAAAAGTGCAGCTTGTCAATACTTTGCATGTACATGTGTAAACTGTATTTTATTGTTGACAAGAAATTTCTGGTCTTGACCAGAATTAAAATGTAAACAATAACAAGGCATTTTACGCATATAGATGCTTTTACAATCTAAACGCTGGGTGTTTCAGCATTCTTCAGGGAGTAGAATAAGAACTTAAAATTAAAATAGAAAATAAAATAAATTGAAAAAATTATCAAAAGTTAGTATTATTTGCCCAAAGGTATACAGTCACCTGTAATCTAAATATGCCCATATATGGTCAAAGGAAATTTGCTTGGTATTCAAAATGCCCTTGTGAGGGCGCTGTTTTTAAAAAGCAGCCATCCGCTTAAAATCTGTGATTGGTTAGATTTTCTTTCTTTTTCCATGGCAACTGTGGCAAAATTGGAACAGGTGACAGTATACCTTTAAAGTCTTTAAGAAATGTCTCAGGGAAGTCTGGTTACTCTCCACAGGTATGATATTTCTGTGTCACAGTGTACATTCTCTGTTGTGGTCTACACAAATATTATCACTCTGTATAACATTACATTCCGTTATATAGGTTTTATGAAATATTTATTTCCTTCTATTCTCATTCATAATTTTGGACAAATACACAGGCAGCCACAACACAGTTATGTTTTTGAACATTTATTTGAAATACTCATATGAATAGCTACATTTCTGACTTCAAGTTGACAAAAAAGATACATAGTACTGACAGCAAATGCAGCAGCATTGCAGAGTTGAGTTTTGCCTGCTATCTCAAGTACTGTTACAAGGAGCTGAGAAAGTTGCAATAGCAACAAGCCCAGCTGACTTATCAAAACATCCATCACTGGGACATGATAGCTTGCAGGTTATATTTAAATTGTTTGAAATGTGGCAGTAAATATCAACTATTATATCAACTAGCTCTTCTGTTTGTTCCACTTATGATCCAATTTTCATTCAAATCTCTACTCAACACTCAGCTCCACTGAACTCAATGAAAGTATTTTGCTTGGAAAATACAGTGCAAAAAGTTCAATAAAAGACACAAGATGTTTACTATGAAAATACTGTCCCAATATTGAGAATTCTAAGTTCAATTTTTTGGCAGCACTCAATTTTAACGACTAGTTTTTAATTTTAGTGATCAACAGTAAATATTTGGTGTTCCAAACTTGAAATATTTGGGTAATTTAATCACAGTTATGTAATACATAGACAAAGCAGGAAATAAATTTGCAATACAAACTATACATGTATTATCAATTAAACTGATTAGAAGTGAAACTAATAACATATTCACTAACTTTCCAATGTTGGACATCTGAAAAACAAAAATATTTCAATTATTTCCCAGTTGTGTAAGAAGTATGTGTAACATTAAATGTGAATACCTGTTGGGATCAGATAAAAATTTACAATTATTTTTAACAAAATATGTAGGAAGTCAACTTAGTCAAAGTAAGTTGAAAGTTGTGATCGAAAGCAGAAAAGCATATATATGTTATCATCCTCTCCTCTTATTAATCCTTTGTAGAGTTGCACTTGGCTTGCCACCATGCTGTGATGATTTACTTTAATCAATTAAAACCTGACAGCTGTGTGTATGTTGATTTAAAGGGGAATGCCATGCCCACAGCACCAAGCACCAAGTTGCACCAACTTCAATCTCTATGCCTTGGATATATCTCACATTGAGAGTTGCACTCTGGAGATTATTAGTTATAAGCAAGTAAAAGTTGCAAGTGGGTGCGTCCCTAAAAGCAAATCAGTTGACTTTTTTCGTCTTTCCGAAGTTCACACAAAAGGTTTATCTAAGTATTTCACACCTCTAGAGCTCTCCTTAAAAAAAATAGTGTCAATGACACTGTCCTCCCATTTTACAGAGATACTAAGTACTAGTACACACATGACATTGCATTCTTACAGGTTGATTACTAAGAAAATTCCATTGCAAGTCCCAATTAATCTTATACCCCGGCAATATGAAATGCTCCATCTCATAATGACTTTTACACATCTGACAGAAAACAACCCTAGGATCAAGACTATCATGTTTTACAGCAATCCAACAAATACTTTGGGAGAAAATGATTTTTTGACAAAAAATGGGAAAAATTACCCCAAAACTACAAATATGAAAATTTCACCACAATTTGAACAAATCTGACAAAGGCCAACCCTAGGATCATACATACAAGTTTTCGAGGCAATTGGATTAGCGCTTTTAGAAAGAAGATTTTTTGACAAAAAACAGGAAAATCGCTCGAAAAATACAACTTTCAAAAATTTCACCACAATTTGAAGAAATGTAACTTAAGTCACTATAAAGAGCCTGCATACCAAGTTCCAACCAAATCTGACCAGTGGTTACAGGGTTTTAGCAATTTGCAGGATTTTTCCTTTTTTTCCCCTTCATTTGTATATTTTGGACTTTGACATGTTTATTTCAACAAATTCACATTTCCACCCCTGGGTGAACCTGTCCACAAAATACTAAGATGGTAGCTGCTGCGATTTAGGAGTTTTTAATGTGGATGGACATACATCCGCACATGCTAACTAACATACATACATACATACATACATACATACAGACATACAGACAGACATGCATACATTTATTTTTACAGCTTTCAACCTCCAACAGCCGACCAACTTGTCAATATCAGCTTGTTCAACTTGATACTGCTGCTTATAACAATATAAACAAGATTAATTACATTCTAAAACAAGACTTGCTTATCAAGATTTATGTCATAAAAAACAGCATATCTGTCAGGTTATAAAGAATCTTCAGCTGGTTATCTTCATCAGTATTTTCATCCCATTAACCAAGCACATTTTAACTTTCAAATTAACATTGCAAGTAAGTTCTGTTGAATAAGTTGAGCCTGTAGGTACTCAGAGAAAGCACACAGAAGAGACAAATGTTTGCAACTTAAAAAGTTCAAGGTCATCAAAAGCATTATAAGGAATCATGTAACACTTTCATTGCATTGTTTACACAGATTGCATAACTGCTATAAATAGCACATGAGGAATCTTACAGCCCGGCTTTACCATAAAAACCCTATCACTTCACCACTCTTTTAATTGACCACTCTATTTTCTCCCTCAAAAAGTAATTTTATTTTATCCTTACCAAGTCAACCATAAATGGAAATTGGAACTTTCTCTATCTCTATTTATTTGACCAACCTATCATGACAAACTATTATGAGCAATTTCTTTTAGATAACATACAGAACACAATATATGACGGTTCAGAATATGTCAAAGTTGGGATTCAGGAAAGTTGCCTTTACATGTTTTAATCCTCCAAGATGGTAAGCATTTCACTATGAACTGTCAAAATAGTTGAACTTTCTAATAATAATTCACTAAAATTATTTGGCTTTGTTGATTTCCTAATTTAATTATTTAAAATCATATTAATTATTTTTTTCTGGGTGAATTGATAGGGTTTATACAGTACAAGAGTTACATACAATGTATTAGTCAAATTCAGTTAAAACTCAATTACCATCTAACATTGCATCATTCATATAAATAGCACCTCAGCCTGGAACAGCACAATCATAATCTGCTCATTCACACAGGCAGTACTTGACTTTGAATGAATGACCTACTACATTTCACCCGTGTACCAAATTTGAAAGCATGACAAAAAGTACCACAAACTTTGCAAATTTCAGATTGAGTTCACAGAGTCATCTTCAGGTCACTCCTAGGAACCTGCACACCCAATTAGAAAGTAATGGCATACACAGTTTCAAAGAAGATTTTTTTAACCAAAAATGGCAAAAATTGCCAAAAATACAAATATGCAAATTTTGCCATTATTTTAATGCATTCTATTTTGAGTTATCACAAATCACCTGCACGCCAAATTTTAAAACGATCCAACCATTGGTTTAAGAGAAAAACATTTTTTACTAAAATGGCAAAAAAAGAAAGAAAAAAAATCATTAAAAATAGAAAGCATCAAATATTGACATCAAATCTATATGTTTAAATGAGTTGGGCCTAAGGTACCTAAAACCCAAATATGACAATGATCAGATGAGTAGTTCCTGAGTTATTGATTTTTGACCATTTTCGCTATTTTTTTCTACCTCATTTGCATATCTGTGAGACTAAAAAGTTCATTTTAACAACGGCACATCTACACCATATATGGCATCACTACACCAAAAATCAGCTTAATACGTGCAGCAGTTTCGGAGTTTTTGCGTTGGACGGACAGACATCCATACATACATACATACATACATACAGACAGACATCTCACATACAGACTTTTTCCAACCATATAACCTCCCAATTGCCATATATGTATGGCAAATGGGAGGTAATAACTGAGGGATTCTGTTTACATAATAGCCATACCACTGAACTTAGTAACCTCACTCAGTACCATTTCTCCACCGATCATCGTTTAAAACTGTTTGTTTTGTTGATGAAAATGAATTTCTTCTAAATTGATTTATTTTTCCTTTGTAACAATGTGTCTTTTTCCTGTACAGTTAACTTCAACTAAATGTCCAATGTGTGCTGTACTATAAACTGCCCGCAAAACAATCCTCATAAAAACTTCCCATCATATGAGTCTAAAGATTTACTGTAGTTACACATCCACGGCGACGTCTGAGTATACCGATAGTAGTATGATGCAGAATGCCAATACTTTGTTGATTGTCCTGAGGGTCATGTCCGCCAGACTGTTTTGATTTTAGCTTTATTTGTAGATCAGATTTTAGAAGTGCCTCTATGTCTGATTTCTATATCATGCATATCAATTGGGATACTTGACGTCATTTGTACCGCATCAACAGTCAATACCTCAGCTGGCTTCAGAGGCTCAACTAGCCCAGCCTAAACCAGGTACCTGCAGGCGTCCTGCAGAAGTACGAAATTTCGCATATTCTTAACTTTTAACATCGTATACGATGCATAACATGACAAAACAACCCTGGAGGAAAGTTTTTATGTTGCTTGGGGCATGGCATAGATACTTTAATAACACAACGGTTGGAACCAAGACAATTATACTGGCATCTATTCCTGGTTGGGTACATCTTGCCATATGGAATTCATGTGGATCCAAATTCCTTATCAGTGTTTGGGTTTCCTCCATGTAATATTTGCTAAAGTTGGTCCACTATATAAAAAGCTTCAGATTTGTTTCCTTGTTCAAATTTCACTTCAGACTGATACCAAATATAACTACATCACTTTACATTTTTTTAAATGTCATGCAAGTTGTGAACAAAGTATATGGCTTAGGTCATCCATACGGACTTGTTTACCCAACTGCAAAGCTATCAGACAAGCAGAATTTTGTAGAGGGACCGTGTTGAGAAGAAGACTTTTTTCTAAAATTGGCAAAAAATTTCCCCCAAAATACAAAGTACATTTCCAAACTATATGGAATTATCTCACTAGGGTCATCCTAAGAGACCTGTATACTGAATATCAAAGCTGTCTGACCAGCTGTTTAGAAGAAAAAAGAAATTGACCAAAAATGACAAACATAGCCTCAACAATACAAACTCCCAGATTTTGGCATAATTTGTAGAAATCATATTTGTGTCATCCCCAGGGACATGTATACCAAACGTTAATGCTGTCTGACCAGAACTATTGAAGAAAGACATTTTTGACAAAAAATTAAAATTACAAATTTCCATATTTCATCACAATTTAAACAAATCTTAAGAATGTAATCCATGTGGACCAGTGTTCTAAATATCAAAACTGCCTGTCAAGCAGTTTTTTGAAGAAGATTTGTAAAGATTTTTCGACTGCAAATGACAACAATTGCCTTAAAAATACAAACTTGCATAATTCATCCCAGTTTGAACAAATCTGAGTAAGGTCATCCCTAGGGACCTGCATACCAAATATCAAAGCTGTCTGACCAATGATTATTACGAAGATTGTTTACCAATAACAGCTTTTTTGAGCTAATTTGCATATTTTCAAAAATATCAAAAAAATAAGAAGAAGACAATTGCCATAATCATATGTTGCATCTACATAACAAATGTCAAGTCTGTAAGTACTGCGGTTCTCAAAACATTTGAGTATATACGTACATACGTACATATATACATACATACATACAGGGCTCCAAATTAACTTTAAACCATGGTAGTCCACTTGGACTACCATTTTCTGAAGTTGATAGCCCAGTGACAATGGCTGGTAGCCCATGCATATTTTAGTTTAGGGATTTTTTCAATAACCAGACAACAGAAAGCTATTTAAGTTCAAGATTCTGCCTATGAAGTGAATGTGTCAGTCATTTGATGTGAATACCTGCACACCTTTAATACCCAAAGGAAACTGGTATAATTGACAGCAGTGATACTCAAAAGTTTGGTAACGTATCATCGTTTTGAAAACCCGTTTCATTCACAGAGTTGTATACAAATTTTGATAGTCGTCATATTGCAACGACCACGATCTTCTAAGCACGACTGTAGCAGGGCTAAAAACAGACCATGGGCTTTCTGCAGTAGGGAGGAGGTACATGTATAGTTTCCGTGTGACCCCATTTAGCTCATCCAAAAGAGATGGTCCAGACATGGCATGCCTAGTACCGGTACTGACTGAATTTCATGTCCCAGGCTTTGGTAGTCCGTCTGGGCTACCATTTCATGGACTTTGGTAGCCCCAGCAAGTTGGTAGTCTGTGGATGCGGGACTACCGCTAATTTCGAGCCCTGATACATACATACCGGTACATACATACATACATACATACATACATACATACATAATGACAACGGACAATTGGCGGATACCAATCCCAATAGCTTCTATAGACTATATAGTCTATAATATCTAACACTGATTCATAATTGTGAAATCTTGTTTTCAGTCTATACATTTATGACTCTTGTGAATGGCTATATCAGGAAAAGTGTTCTTGTTTCAAACTTAGCCGCATGTTACATCTGCAGCTTCAACAACCGCCCATCCTAACTCTGGTCTTAAAGCCAATGTCTTGGTATCTTGAGAAACTGCCATAAATCCACCAACAAAATGCATCTTGTACAAATCCCCAAGGTAGTCCCATACAAATGGCGCTCTTGCCAGTCCACACGTGAAGGCGTCTGTTGTTAATCCAGAAAACATTCTACTGACATCCCACTTTTCCAGGAATTTATTTTTCACCATACCCTTCCGATGTTCACAGTATGGAAATAGTGTGATTAGCCATCCAGATATGTATGGTCCTCCAGAATTATCATTTAGCTGTGGAAATAATAAAAATCAAGTCATTGACAATGATATAGTCCCTGCTTGAAAATGGGAATTTGTTACTGGAAGTGATTAAAATGAAGTCGATATGATGAGCATGAAAAAAAATTCAGGTATCAAATTAAATCCTGTCTGTAACTGATGCCCATATTGGATTGTATTGTAAACAAGTAAACATTAGTAATAGTAATAATGAATGGCATAGGGTTATATCCTTTAACCAAGTTGTACAGAATAAGGTATGTCATGCACGGGCTCTTGAAAAGTCAATATTCAACAAGAAACTGGTCCAGGTATGTCTGAGTAATGGCTTTTGACATTAGAAAGTCAGAAAACCAGATGTGAACCAAAAATGTCTTCATGTTCAGTACAGAAGAAACTTCTTATAATTAGCTATTCATACTGCTATGAAATGCCTTTTTTGACAGTTAAATCATTGTATAATCAACATCTGCAGCTAGTGTAATCAGATTTAGTGCAGTCATTCAGGATATAGATCTCTAATTACAAACACTGTTTCCCTGTTTAAAATCTCAACTTTACTGCAAAAAACAATGGAGTTGTTCCATACCAGGTGGTAAGAATATTAAAGCCGCACTTTTCAATCCCAGGTTCTCGCATTAGTGGAGTTCTCCTCCCAGTCAAACGCTTGGCCAGTACGATGTTTGATTTCTATAACATTGATTAACGCAAAGGAATGACACGGAGACAAGTGTTTGGCCGAAATCCGGGGTTATGCATGCACTGCCATGGCAGGGGCGACGAGGCGTCATAGCGGCCTGGATGGCGGTACCGTGCTCTGGGTACCGTGCATCGGGCAACGTGTTACCGGTCGCCCACAGCAGACCCATGACAGTACCCCCCCTGGAACTTTATTGTATAAAGCAAGCAGTATATAGACGTACAATATCTTTTATTGTGAGCTGCTAGCCTGCAGCGAGGCTTTATTTATTTATTTATTTATTTATTTTGCGGAGGGTGGGCGGGAATTTTGTGGTGTGAACTTGAGCGTGGCAGAAGTTGAAATGGACGAGCTATAGCTTTGCTCACACTGATATGCGCATGGATAGTGACGTGGAGTGGGTGACGCAAATTGTGTAGATAACGGTAAAGGGGGCAGTTGGTAGATAAGGTTACGTCACAAGTACATCCAGCCAGTGGTAGTAGGTGGCGCATGGTGACCCACACATGTCAAGGTCTAAACCCTTTTCCCCGTGTCCTCCCAGACGTTAACAATGATTATAGCAAAGCCATAATCACCCATTACACAAACTGATCTCAACCTTTTGTCACATTTTGCTAATCCTGCAAACAGAGTTTATGCGAGCTTTTGATTGACGGTCGGTTCAAATCGCCAACGGTCATTGATTCCCCACCACAAACGCTTGACTTTCCTAAAAAATTGTCCTCCAGTCGCATTAGACTTTGAATATAACCACAGAGTTCGATCAGCAGCAACTTCGCGCTGACCGCTTGGCAGTCTGTCTGTGTTTTTGCGGCCGGGGAAAACTAAGAAGTTGCATTTTCTGGAGCATGTGCCTGCGTGTTGCCTTTTTGGTGTCCACTTACACAGTGAACACCGCCATAATTTGGCGTCCTTTTAAAGGGAGGCTCCGTCTTTAAGCCAATCTGGGCTGCCATCCTAATCACAAAAGGTCATTAAATAAGTCAATAATCGACAGCATCTTGCTATACACTGGAAGATCAACATTTGTACAGAGTTTCATCAAATTTGCTGCAGTATTTCTAGACATATCACACTTATTATTAAAGTTCATTAAATATGCAAATTAGCAATTAATTGACATTATACTGCTAAATGTCTTCGCACAGAATTACGGTACTAAGAGATTAACATCTGTACCACATTTCATCAAATTTGGGTCCGTATTTCTTGATACAGCACCCTGAATACAAATTCATCATCTATCCAAATTACATGTAGCTATTAATTGACACAGCTCTGGCATATGAACATCTATACCAAGTTTCATCAAATTTGAGTCAGTATTTCTTATCATATTACTGGAATTATGAAAATTTATTAATCATGCAAATTAGCAATTAATTGACACAATACTGACAAATGTCTTTGTGTGCTATGAGAGCTTTTTCCAATTTCACTAATTATTGAAATTAGCACTAATTATGAGTGCCACACCCAAACCATTGGATGCGCATATGTATGCCATAGTGTACATGTATTATCCTTGTACCAAGTTTGAAAGGAATTGGCTCAGGCATGTTTGATATATCTGCATGGACACATGGACAAATGGAAGCATGGAGCCCAAACCATAAATCCCCTGGACTTCGTTCAGCGAGGCTTTATTAAAACTCAAATATTCTGGTGAACTGACTTAAATTTCTGAACAGATATGGTAGTGAAGTAATACAGCACCAGATTTTAAGATACACAGAACATCATGTCACACTATCATATTAATTATACAGAATTGGGCAAATTCACTTGAACTTACTTTGTAGATATCAGACCAGAATTTTCTGTCCACCTTCCCATTGGCAGCCTTGACAAACTGATCCAAGATTGGTAGCAATTCCTTAGTCCACCACTTCAGATCATACTGCTCCAGTTGTTCTGCCTTTTCCCGGACAGCTATCCAGTCTTCCTTTGTGCCTTCCAGCGTAATGGATGGAATACCACACCGAGTCACAAACTTAAGTGAAAAGAATGACTGCATAGCATCCATCAAGACAATATCACCCACTGCCTTTTCCATTGGACCAGTTGTGCTGAACTTTGGAGTAATAAGATCATAATTGTTGACTCCAATTTCATCTTTGATCTTTTGTGAAAATTCACCGAACACCTCTGGCCATGGATTGGTTGCCAAGCCTTTTAAAAAATCATCTCTTCTGACTGTTATCTCCTTCTTCCCAGAGTGTGCCACAAACTTCTCTCTCAGCTGCTCAGAATTCTGGTTGATGTGGATTGCTAAACCCTGTGAGATACACAGCCATATCATGTCTGGACTCAACACCAATGGATAGTGATTATCATAGGCCAGGTGTACCGCCTTCACCAGGGCATGTAGAGTTCCTGAGCTGACAATGTTGGCATCAGTTTGAAAACAACTCTCAATCTTCTGTTTGGTTCGAGCCGTGATATCTTTTATGTGAGATCCAGACGGTAGTTTTTTATTACAGGGAGATACCCTGGCCACTTCAAAGGTTACTCCTGTAACAGTAATTTTAATAACTTGCATTCAGCAAATGATTTTGGTAGTTAAAGTATACTGCAATACATTTTTAACAAGTCATTGTAAATGACATAGTCCCTGATTGGTAAATAAATTTTGAATCCATTGACAGAAATCATGAAATTAAATTCATCAAAGTGTATCCGGAAAATGGCTGAGACAATGTTGATCTTGCATTGATGTGCATGTGCATTATTGATGTACAAATGGAATTACAGTGTAGTAGCTGGGCAATAGATGTGACTATATGTTATGAGAGTAGGTACAAAAAAGTAAGAAGAAAATGGCCAATTGGCAGCCATATTCGATTGTATCAGGAGGAAATTTGACTTGCACAAGTAAAGTCACAATGAACGTATATCAATGGCTCTTTGAATGTACGAGTATATGTATATCAGATTATTGTGTATGCTGTCTGCTGAACATTAACATTAAACATCCTCAACCATGCATACTTTATGGCATTTTCACCATGACCTAATACTATATTACTGTACTATGGTCCCTGGGATTGACAACCATATATGTTCAGTAGGATAAACTGATTCACAAACCTGTACGACTGGGTGACTCAATGGTTTCTTTCACAAGCTGTAATTGTTTCTCTACCTCCTCAGCTCTTGAAATGACCTCTGCATCACAACAGCCCCATTCCCTCATATTCCTCTGAAAAAAAGGAAGAGGATATTTCAGTCCAATCATGACAAAGTATTACATGTACATCCAGGAGATCAGCCTAATTAAGATACTTGACTAAAATGTACGTGTCACTTTCAAAACTTAGATACTCGAATTACCATGCAAGAGTTTGATAAATTTTTGACAGTGGGTTATGACAGACTAACTGAATTTTGTCTGATGAAAATATCTTGTTGGAATCAGCAGTTGTGAGATCAGTAAATGAAAATTAAGAGAATAAACATGATTTGTCAAAGTTTCAGAAAAGTCATTTCAGAATCAACAATAGTAAGATCGTGGAAATGACCAGAAACTGCTTACGTGTTTCACTGTATATTGCAGTTATCTGTAAATTGCACACTTTTGCTACAAGTTTCCAACTTCATTAAAATTGCTATGATCAATATCATGAACAATATTCACCACAGATAATACTAAATGTCATTAAGTAAACAAATATGTAATTAGCTGAAATTAAAATACCAAATTTCTAACTGCTGTTATTGTATCGCTACTTTATGTAGCAAGAGTAATTGCCTTTGGTCAAGTCGTGAAAGTTTTATATGCCAAACTGTGAAAGCTAATTGGATACATAAATTATAAATTAGCTGACATGAAAATGCAAAATATCTTTCACTAATACAATAACATAGCGTCAATGACACTTGGCTCACATTTGGTGTGATGTGGCAGGCCAGAGTGAGTATACATAACTAAGTTTACCCCTGGGAACATGCATACCAAGTTTTAAAGCAATCTGACAGGCAATTTCAGAAAAAAAATTTTGACTAATAATGGAAAAAAATTGCCCACGAAATAAAAATATGAAAGTTTCACCGCAATTTGAAGGCACTCAGGTAAGGTTGCCTCTAGGTACATGCATACCAAGTTTCAAAGCAATCAGAAGAGTGAACTCAGAGAAAATGACTTTTTGACCAAAAATGTGAAAAATTGTCCCAAAAATACAAATATGAAAATTTCACAACAATTTTAACAAGTACGACAGAAGTCAATCCTAGGATCAACAATATGAAGTTTAAAGCAATCCAAAATGAACTTTGGAAGAAAATGATTTTTTTAACCAAAAATGTGAAAAATTGCCCCAAAATACAAATATGAAAATTTCACCACATTTTGAATACACCTACAGAAGCCAACTCTAGGATCATGCATACCAATTTCAAAGCATTGGGATGAGTACATTCAGAGTAGAACACTTTTTATCAAAAACAGGAAGAATTGCCATAAAAATACAACTACACAAATTTCACAACAATTTGAACAAATCTCAATGAGGTCACTATAAAGAACCTGCATACCACCTTTCAACCAAATCTGGACTCTGACAATTTGCTAGATTTTCCCTTTTTGCATAGCAAGTTTCATTTGCATATTTTTGATACCGACATGTTCATTTGAACAAATTCACATCTCCACTCCCGGGTGCAACTGCAAACCAAATACTAAGATGGTAGGTACTGTGATTTTGGAGTTTTTGATGTGGGCGGAATACATCAGCACACACACAGTACTTTTATACATACATACATATATATATACATACATACAGACAGACAGACTTACAAACCCTACCGACTTACCATATAAGCTCTCTTTGGTACATATATATACATACATTGTCTCATCAATATGCATAGTAAGTTTCATAAAATTCTGTAGTGTCCTTCCAGTCTTATGTCCCTAATTTGGAAAGTTGGTTCAATATGCAAATAAGAAACTAGCTACATGTAAAAATACTAAGAGAGTACTTTCAGTAATACTTTATTATAGTATCTTCAATGGACATAGCATGTTTTGTCAACTTTGATTACAGTCTATTTAGATATTTATCCCTAATTATGAGATTTTATTAGGTATGCAATTGCACTATTAGTTTATCTGAACATTATAACACAGCATTTATGATGTATGTTTACATCATAGTATCTCCAGTGTACATAGCAATTTTCGTCACTTTTGACCAAGTCTGACTTGGTCAAAAGTCCAGATAATAACTTCAAATTAGTAATTTGCTGAAGGAAAAATGCTAAATGACTTTCAAAAATGTTACATCATAGTATCTCTAATGTACATAGCAAGTTTCATCAACTTTGATCAAGTCAATTCAGATAATGACTCCCTAATTAGGAAAATTCATTCATATATGCAAATTTGCAAATTAACTTATTGTCATTCCCTGGTATCTTTTACTGCTGATATATCCTAGTGTGATCAACTTTTGTTTCAATTCTCATCACATTGATGATTGTATGTATCTGTGACAACGTATATCCGTTTTTCCTACAATCATTTTTAAGTCACAAGTTCATCTGAAACAGAAATCTACAAGTGTTGGAAGCACCATATGCGAGATCCAAACAAATTTTGAAAGGGATACCTGGGCATGCAAAAGACCTTTGAAGTCAGTAAGTCCGCGGTCACTTGTGGTCCAATACATGGCGTGGTCCAATGTACAGGTCCATGTAGATGCCGTGTAGTATACATCTCTCTATGTATACTACGGCAACTCCACAGACCTGTGGGTCGCTGTTTGTACCAGAAAAGTGTGCATACAGTGGTCAGCGCCATGGATCGAATCACAGGTGCCTGGAGTTGTCTGTGTAAATGCATAGAGAGGTTTCATTTTACCCCTTCTTTCTATGCATGCATGTACACTGGCAACGCCATCTCCAAGCACCTGTGGATCGACTGTGATAATGCATGGATGTAAAAAATAGATTTTTTACATCCATGGATAATGTAAGTCTGGTCGTTTGTAAGAATGATTAATTTGTGAAGCAGGCCAATATCACTTGCTTAATTCGTCGTTGCTGCGAAAACGAGCCCTGCCACTCCTTGACGTGTTCTGCTGGGAGTACCACTCCCGAGACTCGGGCCGAGTGGCAGAGGCTACGGATTCGCAGCAAAATTCGTCGTAGTCAGAACAATCTTTTGAGATTTCTAGAAAGTAAAGGAGTATCTATACTTTAAAATTTTACAGATTTTGAGCAGAGGCCGAGTCTTTACATCTCGGTGTCAACAGCCGAGAGCGACCTCCATGCCAGATCAGATCCATGCAGATGTAAAGGCTTACAGCTGTTGTTTACCTTACCATGGAGGTAGCTACCTCCATGACCTTACCTTCTCTCGTGCCTGTGAAGCACTTTCCTCGTCATCCCTGCTTTTTCGCTGTCTTTTCCAAGGTCGAGATGTCGACTGCCCGCTTTCCGAAAAGTTTGCCATGAAATCGAACTGAAAACCCAGTATTGGTGTTCTGTTGGGCCTCAATCTCAGATCAAACCCGGAATTAAATCGTTCTGTGAAACTTTACATCCGCGTACAGTGTACACAACAATAATGTGCTGATCGAAGCAGTTATACCTGGACGTGTTTCCGGTAGATTACATTTTTTACGCAGGGGGAGGAAGGTTGAATCGTGCCAGTCTTACAGGCGCAGTGTCAAACAAACGAGGATCCAACGTCACCGAACGTTTCCTCAACGTCCGTGTACATCTGCACTGATTTGTATACAGTACCAGTTCAGAAAAAAAACAGTAGGGGAATGTTCACAGTTATTATTGTAGGGTGAAAACTTGCAAAGTAAGGTCTTTTTCAACAGTACAAAGTGGGTTCATTCGTCTTTCAAAAATATCAAGTCCTTCAAGATATATATGCCAAACTGTGAAAGCTCATTAGATATGCAAATTGTAAATTAGCTGACATGAAAATGGGAAATGACTTGT